>NW_026943818.1:23640723-23940723 GCF_035594765.1 Anolis carolinensis
TTTATCCAGTTGCTGCGAGTTAGAAGGCTAAGCTCCGCCCACTTGGTCTCCTAGCAACCCACTCATCCAGGGGACAGGCAGAATTAGGCCTCACATAGGCCTCTTCCACACTGCCTATAAAATACAGATTATCAGATTTTAACTGGATTAGATGGCAGTGTAGACTCAAGGCCCTTCCACACAGCTATATAACCCATTTATAATCTTATATTATCTGCTTTAACTGGATTATCTGGACTCCACACCTTTACCCTTTACCTTAACTACTACCAATTCCTCAATACTTTATTTCCCATACCACCATACTTCACCACAGCAACGCGTGGCCGGGCACAGCTAGTGGTTAATAAAATTAATGGAAATAAAGAATATAGACAGACTATCATATCTATTAAACAAGCAACAAGGATTACCAAAGAAAAGTACTGACTGGCAGCCACTACTAACTTTTCTTACGAAAGAAAAGCATTTCAAAATAATACATACGTAGAACATTAATGATAGAAAACAAGAAAAATACGGAGTATAGGGAAGCTATAAACATAACGAAAAATAAAAACATTGGGGTAGATCCCCATATAGACTACAATCAATACAGATAAAGATGGAAGTCAACAGAACCTCTACATCTTGGTTTTTCCTTTTTCTTCTTCTTCTTCTTTCTCCTTTCCTTCTTATCTCCTTTACTACTTTCCTATAACCCTCAATGTTCCCCCACAAGCATTGTATTGCTTGGAAAAAACTATAAAATAATAATAATAATAATAATAAAATAACTAAATACTTATATACTTGAGTATAAGTCTAGTTTTTCAGCCTTTTTTTAAGACTGAAAAAGCCAATCTCGGCTTATACTCAGGTGAGGGTCCTGGTTGGCTTATATTCGGGTCAGCTTATACTCGAGAATATATGGTACATTTATTATTTTTCTCTATTATTATTGGTATTGTTACATTTATTATTTTTCTCTATTATTGTTGCTACTATTACATTTATTTTACTCTATTTTTATGGAGCCCCCAGATGGCGTAGTGGACTAAGTGACTTGAAGGTTGGGTTGCTGACCTGAAAGCTGCCAGGTTCGAATCCCACCTGGGGAGAGTGTGGATGAGCTCCCTCTATCAGCTCCAGCTCCATGCGGGGACATGAGAGAAGCCTCCCACAAGGATGGTAAAAACATCAAAACATCCGGGCGTCCCCTGGGCAACGTCCTTGCAGACGGCCAATTCTCTCACTCCAGAAGCAACTCCGGTTGCTCCTGACATGAAAAAACAAACAAACAAAAAAAACAACTCTATTTTTATTATTATTAATACATTTATTATTTCACTCTGATCTTATTATTATTACTGCATTTATTATTTTACTCTATTTATTATTACAGTAGAGTCTCACTTATCCAACATTCTGGATTATTCAACACATTTTTGTAGTCAATGTTTTCAATACATCGTGATATTTTGGTGCTAAATTCATAAATACAGTAATTACTACATAGCATTACTGCATATTGAACTACTTTTTTCTGTCCAATTTGTTGTATAACATGATGTTTTGGTGCTTAATTTGTAAAATCATAACCCAATTTGATGTTTAATAGGCTTTTCCTTAATCCCTCCTTATTATCCAACATATTCGCTTATCCAACATTCTGCCGGCCCATTTATGTTGGATAAGTGAGACTCTACTGTATATGTATTATTTTCCTTTATTTATTATTATTATTATTACATGTATTATTTTACTCTATTATTATTAAAAGGATACATAAGCACATTTACATTGAAGAAGATGAGAATCATGATTTGATCAGAGTTGGACAGTCTTATCTTAAATGTGAGCTTTATGTAAATATTCAAAAACATTTAACCTACTGATGCCTCAATTAATGTAATTTTATTGGTATCTATTTTTATTTCTGAAATTTCTCACCCTCGGCTTATACTGGAGTCAATGTTTTCCCAGTTTTTTGTGGTAAAGTTAGGTGCCTCGGCTTATATTCGGGTCGGCTTATATCTGAGTATATACGGTATGTTATTCAGTTCTCTTATCTGTCACATTTCTTTTCTGTCTTTCCTTGGATGATCTCTATCTAGTGTACAGGGTTCCCCTCCTTTCTATTTTATCTTTCCAACAACTCTGTGAAGTGAGTCAGTGAAAGCAAGACAGAAAAGTTTGCTTGAGGTCATCCGGTGCTTAAATGTCTTCTTTTTCTTCTCTTCTTTTTCCTTGCCTATTGTTGGTCATTAGCAGCTGGCTTTCCAGGTGAGAGATGTTCTTGCACACCTTCGCAAATGAAGGCTGCTCTTGTGTGTTGTGTATTACTTTTATGTGTTCCAGGTTAATGACCCACAAAGTACATCCTCCAGACTCCTTCCACCCCTATCTCTGATGCAAGGTTTTTCTCTCTCCCATCCAAAAGAGGCGAGGAAATGTTGCCTCCTTGGCCCGGCTGTCGTCATTAGGGTGATATTGCTCGTTTCCTTTGAGCTAACTCTAATGAAGTGTGACAGGAGTTCAGATGTTGGCTGTTGGTAGAAGCTGGATTTTGAAAAAAAAAACAAAACCTAGCGTGCTGTGTATATGTGTGTGCATCAGAGTAAAGATAGGATTGAAACTTGACCTAGTAACTGTGAGAATTTTGTATGGGAAAACTCCCAATAATTCAGCACAGCATCCAAAAATAAAAAGCAGGATATTTATGTCACTTCACGCCTGCTTGCTGTGAGCTGAATGCTCAACCATAAGTATCCTTGTGTTGTTGAAGGCTTTCATGGCCCAGAATCACAGGGTTGTTGTGTGTTTTCCGGGCTGTATGGCCGTGTTCCAGAAGTATTCTCTCCTGACGTTTCTCCCACATCTATGGCAGGCATCTTCAAAGGTTGTGAGGTATAACCTCTGCCATAGATGTGGGCGAAACGTCAGGAGGAAATACTTCTGGAACATGGCCATACAGCCCTGTGATTCTGGCCATGAAAGTCTTCAACAACACAACGATACTTATGGTTGAGCATTCAGCTCACAGCAAGCAGAGCGTGCAGTGACACGTGGCTGTAAAGAATTTAGAGCTTAGGAGGCAAAGATCCAGAGATCAATCTTTATAATTACAAAAGGTTTATTTACAAAACTGCATTTCTTAATAGTAAAGAACTGGGTCCAGCTACTCTAATGCCATCTCTCTAGGGTTCAAAAGAGAGGGAAAAAATCTTCAAGCACACATTTCAAAATCCAAAACTGTCTCCATGGGGACACCTTTGTTTTCTGAGGGCTCAATTTACATAAACTTCATTCCATGCACATCATTAAGAATATTGTGTGTAAAATTACCTTCAATCTAGGGGTATAAGGTGTTAGGATTTTTTGGGTGTTAGGAGAAACTACCAAAAAATACAACAGAGCATCCAAAATGCAAACAGGATACTGAACATTGAGCATTCAGCTCACAGCAAGCAGAACGTGAAGTGACATGTGGCTGTAAAGAATTTAGAGCTTAGGAGACAACGATCCAGAGTTCAGTCTTTATAATTACAAAAGACTTATTTACAAAATGAATAACTACATTTCTTAATAGTAAAGAACTGGGTCCAAGCTACTCTAACGCAATCTCTCTAGGGTTCAAAGGAGAGGGGGGAAAAAAATCTCCAAGCACTCATTTCTTCTGACACACAACGAGTGAGATCTCAAAACACACACAACACACACCAAGATGCAAAAGTAGAAGACAGAAGTAAAGGCTTGTAGTAGAAAGGTATCCATTCTACACAACCAATCAGAATGAGAGAAAAAACAGAGAGGAGAGAAGAAATAAAATCATAGAATCCTAGAGTTGGAAGACACCTCATGGGCCATCCAGTCCAACCCCCTGCCAAGAAGCAGGAAATCGCATTCAAGGCACTCCCGATAGATGGCCATCCAGCTTCTGATTGAATCATAGAATCCTAGAGTTGGAAGAGACCTCATGGGCCATCCAACCCATCATAGACACGTCCCAACTGTCATACAGGAGACACGGGGAAAGGGAAACCCTCAGCCTAATCTAAACTAACTTGTTCCTCATTGAGGACTTGAGACTTGGGCAGTGTGGGGTTGAACCCCTACATTTACTAGCAAATTCATTTGTAAAATTCAATAAATCAAGATTTTTACTGGACCTTACTTTCTCGTTTCCAGCATTGCCTGGCATACAACTGACTTTCTCAGCTAGAGATCTTTGCATCTAGAATTGGTGCCCCCCTCCCGCTGCAACTTGCCCGCTGCCGGTTGTTATCTAGCCATGACGAGGCCTCCTAGTTTTCCAGGCCATCAGGCTTTGACAGCACAAAAATCCCTTCCTCATCATTGTGTGTTGCATACCAAGCTGTCTCCCACACCAGTCTGCTCATTTTTCGGGAAAGGGTGAAGCAGAACATGTTTAACTGGTCCCTTGATCAAAGGAAATCTGAAATGTCAGACAAATGCTCCCTTGCCCCTCTTCCCTACTCTGCTCCATACCTTAAAAGAAAAAGGGGGGAAAACAGAGTGCCAGCTGGGACTTATTAAGTTAAATCCAGATTTCTCATCTTGTTGACCAGCTGCCTCCAGGGCCTGGCGTGTTGAGGAGCTGTCAGGTTTGTCAGTAAAAGACTTAACTTTAACTTACGCCTCATCTAATATTAGTCATCGTTCTGTGGGTGGGTAGATGGGTGCAGGCTGGTAGGGACGCTTGCTTGCGCCTCCCCTTTCGTTTTATTCCTTCCAAACTCTTTTAGAGTACTTGGCAGACAACAAAGTCTAGTAGTGTTCTGGGATCAAGGCTTGTAAATAATAGCAAAGCATAACAAAGTGGGGATGTCTGTGCAGGTTTACATGGGCTGGCATGGAATAATAATAATAATAATAATAATAATAATAATAATAATAATAATAATAATAATAATCAGAAATTCCTCAAAGCACAGCAGACAAAAAACCAGTACAAGAAAACCGCACTACAAACTAGAGCTGACAGCTGGCACAACAAAACATTGCATGGAAAGTTCCTTGACAAAATTGAAGGAAAAGCTGATAAGGAGAAGACCTGGCTCACGAATGGGACCCTGAAGAAGGAGACAGAAGGCCTGATCCTTGCAGCCCAGGAGCAAGACATCAGGACAAAGGCCATTCAGGCCAAGATCGAAAAATCAGCTGATGACCCAAAATGCAGACTGTGCAAGGAAGCTGACAAAACCATGGATCATATCCTCAGGTGCTGTAAGAAAATCACCCAGATGGACTACAAACAGAGGCACAACTATGAGGCCCAAATGATTCATTTGAACTTATGCCTCAAGTACCACCTCCCAGCAGCAAAGAACTGGTGGGATCACAAACCTGCAAAAGTATTGGAAAATGAGCACGCAAAGATACTGTGGGACTTCCGAATCCAGACTGACAAAGTTCTGGAACACAACACACCAGACATCACAGTTGTGGAAAAGAAAAAGGTTTGGATCATTGATGTTGCCATCCCAAGTGACAGTCGCATTGACGAAAAACAACAGGAAAAACTCAGCCGCTCTCAGGACCTCAAGATTGAACTTCAAAGACTCTGGCAGAAACCAGTGCAGGTGGTCCCGGTGGTGATGGGCACACCGGGTGCTGTGCCGAAAGATCTCAGCCGGCATTTGGAAACAATAGACATTGAAAAAATTACGATCTGCCAACCGCAAAAGGCCACCCGGCTGGGATCTGAACGCATCATCTGAAAATACATCACACAGTCCTAGACACCTGGGAAGTATTCGACTTGTGATTTTGTAAAACGAAATCCAGCATATCTATCTTGTTTGCTGTGTCATAATAAAATAATAATAATAATAATAATAATAATAATAATAATAATAATAATAATAATAATAATAGTCCTAGACACTTGGGAAGTGTCCGATGTGTGATCCAATACAACAGCCAGCAGAGTGTCTGCTGTGGACTCATCTTGTTGTGTTTCAAATAATAATAATAATAATAATAATAATAATAATAATAATAATAATAATAATAAAAACTTTATTTCTAGACCTCCCTCTCTCCCCAGAGAGACTCAGGGCGGTTAACATACATATAAATGGCAAACATTCAATGCCACAATTTCTTCATTAATATCAAAAGTATAAAATGACAATAACATACATGTTATAATGAAAATTCCACATTAGAACAAAACAATAAATTTAAACATGACAGTCAGTAAAAACATTATTGCACAGAGCGAGCGTATACTTGGACCAATTTAAGCGACCAAGTTGCAGTCATAGACCTTGGAGGGGTCTACGGACAACGCCGGCTCTTTGGCTAAGAATTGGAGATGAGCACCAACCCCCGAGTCGGACACAACTGGACTTAATGTCAGGGGAAAACCTTTACCTAACCTAACCTTAAATAATATTGACCATTGGGAGTGGGAGTCGTTCTGGGAGTGGTTCTTGTTCCTATGTGTGATCCTGTTTCTGTTTTTAGGGTTGCTGCCAAACGATGTGATAGGTGATGGTGACATTCCCTCAAGATCCGGGGATGCTTTGTTCCTTTTCCTGCCTGGTTTCTAGGTCCGGTTCAAAGTGCTAGTTTTCACCATTCAGATAGATTTTGAAGACTGTATTTGTTCAGGCTTTTGTGTGGGTGGTACTCCAGATAGTTTATCACTGCAGTTACCTTGCATTTAAATAATGTGCTTTGAAAGCTATTTACAGTGGTTAGTTTTGGCCTTACTGAAAATACTTGCCAGTTTTCCATGTGTAAGTTCAGTTTATTGTGTATTTCAGAAATATAAAGTAAACTTTATATTAATACTAGCTTGGGTACCCAGCGTTGTCCAGGTTATTTGAAAAAGGCAATGTTTTAATTGTACAAAATGCATAAGGTTGTGGATTAACTACAACTGACATCATGCCAGGTTAACCCCAAGAAACTCCATCAGTACAGTAGAGTCTCACTTATCCAACATAAACGGGCCAGCAGAACCTTGGATAAGCGAATATTTTGGATAATAAGGAGAGATTCAGGAAAAGCCTTTTAAACATCAAATTAGGTTATGATTTTACAAATTAAGCACCAAAACATCATGTTATACAACAAATTTGACAGAAAAAGTAGTTCAATACGCAGTAATGTTATGTTGTAATTACTGTATTTACGAATTTAGCACCAAAGCATCACGATATATTGAAAACATTGACAACAGAAATGCATTGGATAATCCAGAACCTTGGATAAGCGAGTCTTGGATAAGTGAGACTCTACTGTACTTAGTTTGTGATGTTGGACAGGTTTGCTCTGGATGCAACATTGGTGGGGTTCAGTGTGCTCTCTGGCTGTAGGGTGAACTACAACTCCCACTATGGTGAGTCAGTGCCCTTAAACCCTTCCAATAGGTTGAGTTAGTCATGGGGGTTCTGTATGCCAAGTTTGGTCCAGGTCCATCATTGGTGATGGTTGCTGTTTTTCTGGTTGTTGGCGAACTACAACTCCCAGAAAGGAAGGTCAGTTCCCCCCAAACCCCTCCAGTAATCAAATTTCGGCATATCGGGGATGTGTGCCACGTTTGGTCCAGATCATTGGTGTTTGGATTCTCAGTGCTCTCTGGATGTAGGTGAACTACAACTCACCCAAATCAAGGTTAATTTTCCCCAAAGACCTCCAGTATTTTTTGCTGGTCATGAGGACTTTAGTGTGCCAAGTTTGGTCCAATTCCATCTTTGGTGGAGTTCAGAGTGCTCATTGATTGCAGGTGAACTATACATCCCAGTATGTACAGCTCCAAAATGTCCAGGCCAATTCCCCTCAAAACCCACCAGTATTCAAATTTGGGCATATCGGGTATGCATGCCAAGTTTGGTCCCGATCCATTATTGTTTGGGTTCATAGTGCGCTCTGGATGTAGGTGAACTACAATTGCTGACTAGTACCTCTGTTTGCTGTGTGCCATAGAAAAGAATAGGAAAGGGTTAAGGGAGAGGCAGAGGGTGGGATCATACAAATCTCACACCAATGGAGAGAGTCAGAAACACTGGGATGCCTGTGGTAGAGGAAAGACATAAAATCTCAGAATGAAATTGTCTCCAGATGAAAGCCTTCACTTGGGTGGTGAGGACATTGGCAGTGTTCTTGGACATTATATTCGGGTTGGCTTATACTCGAGTATATACGGTAATTGGAGGGAGGGCCATTGGTGTCTCCTGGGTAGTGGGAGCTATCTATATATATAAAAGGATAAAAATTTTTGGCCTAGGACAAAACAACAAAACTACACATCCCAGAAACACTAAACTTGGCAGCACGGCCCCTCATCCATGCCTCTACGTTCATACAACAAAAAGAAAAGAAAAATAAAGTCCTAATTAGAGGGAGAGGAATAATAGTTTTTATCCCATTGCTGCCAGTTTGAAGGCTAAGCTCCGCCCACTTGGTCTCCTAGCAACCCACCCAGCCCAGGGGCCAGGCAGACTTAGGCCTCACTTAGGCCTCTTCCACACTGCCTATAAAATAAAGATTATCAGATTTTAACTGGATTATATGGCAGTGTAAACTCAAGGCCCTTCCACACAGCTATCTAACCCATTTATAATGGACTTAATGTAAGGTAAAACCTTTACCCTTTACCTTAACTACCACCAATTCCTCAGTACTTTATTTCCCATACCACCATACTTCATCACAGCAACGCGTGGCTTGGCACAGCTAGTAGCTATATATGTATATAGAAAATATACATATTTTCACTATTACTATGTGTATAGATGTATGTTGCTTTACATTGCGTAGTTTTATAGTGCTTAATATTGAAGGGAATGTTCTCGCCCTGTCTTCGCTTTGAAGGGTACAGCTGGGTGGAGCATTCTCAAGGGAAATCGTGAGTTCCCTCCCTCCTGTCAGTCAAGAGGCCTGGTCAAAAATAACAGATGGTGATGCACGGAAAGACGTCTAAGCCGTGGGGGCTCCACCCTTTTCCCTCTGGCCTTGGGGGGAGGGAGGCAGCAATAACCAGCCCCATTGCAAAGAAGAGAGAGGGTGGCTCTGCTTCTTAGCTCCTGGAGAAACATCATTATCGGCTTGACATCTAATATTTGTTTCTCCTCCCACCTCCTGTTCCCTAACAAGGGTGCTGTGAGCTCAGGGAGTATAATGTAATAGGCAGGTCATTAAAGGCAACTTGGCTCGGCTCGTTGCAGGGCAGCTTCATTAGGCATGTGAGGCTCTTTCTGTGGTTCAACCAGGTCGCTGTGTTTTGAAATAATAAATCCCCCCCATAAGAATGGATTCTATTGTGACTGTGAGGTGGGCATGCCGTGTGAGTGAATCCAGGCCTCGCCATGGTTAGCTAGCCATGAAGTTCTTCTTTAGAGGGCGATTCAAAGCCATTGAAATCCACAAGCATGTGGACAATGTCAACAGAAAGGAGGAAACCATGAAAATGAACAAAATCTACGAGGGTTGAAGGAAAAGTAATGCGCAGGGTTCCATACTTCGCATTTTAACAACACAACCGTTCAATGCTAAGGCTTCCCCGTCTGCGCAGGGTTCCATACTTCGCACTTTAACAACACAACCGTTCAATGCTAAGGCTTCCCTCCAAATGGAACTGTAGAGGAGAGTCTACTGAACAAGCCAGAACCTGCCGCAGACCAGGACTGCCATCTGTTGAGGAGTTACGAAGGTGGAGGCATTACTTTTCATTCAACCCTCATAGCTAGGTAAAAGGTAAAGGTTTTCCCTTGACATTAAGTCTAGTCATGTCTGACTCTTGGAGTTGGTGCTCATTTCTATTTCTAAGCTGAAGAGCCAGCATTGTCCGTAGACACCTCCAAGGTCATGTGGCCATAGACATGACTGCATAGAGCGCTTTACTGTCTCACTGGAGCAGTACCTATTGATCTACTCACACTCTGGGGGTTGGTGCTCATCTCCATTTCTAAGCCAAAGAGCCGGCGTTGTCCGTAGACACCTCCAAGGCCATGTGGCCATTGGCATGACTGCATGGAGCGCTTTTCTGTCCCGCCAGAGCAGTACCTATTGATCTACTCACACTCTGGGGGTTGGTGCTCATCTCCATTTCTTAGCCAAAGAGCCGGCATTGTCCGTAGACACCTCCAAGGCCATGTGGCCATAGGCATTACTGCATAGAGTGCTTTACTGTCTCACCAGAGCAGTACCTATTGATCTATTCACACTCTGGGGGTTGGTGCTCATCTCCATTTCTAAGCCGAAGAGCTGGCATTGTCCGTAGACACCTCCAAGGCCATGTGGCTACAGGCACGACTGTATGGAGCACTGTTACTTTCCTGCCAGAGTAGTACCTACTACTACTACTACTACTATTACTATTACTACTAAGTTTCTTAATATTATTACTTATTTATTATTATTTATTACTATTACTACTATTACTATTACTACTAGAGAGTAAATCTACTCACATTTGCATGTTTTTGAACTGCTACGTTGGCAGAAGCTGGGGCTAACAGCGGGCGCTCACTCCGCTCCCTGGATTTGAACCTGTGACTTTTCGGTCTGCCAGTTCAGCAGCTCAGAGCTTTAACACGCTGCACAACCGGGGCCCCTAAAAATCTAGCTACCAGTATTAAAATAACTCTAAAATTAGGACAGTTAAATAAAGAACAACACTCTGAAAGAAACAAGAAACAGTCAGGGCCAGCTGAAACCTCCCAATAAAGGATTCCGCCAGGCAGGAAGCAGGCAGGCTTTGAAGCTTTTAACTTGTTTTATTCTGTGTTTTTTATTGCTTGTTTTATACTGTTGATGACTGGGTTTGGCCCCATGTAAGCTGCCCCGAGTCCCTTCGGGGAGATGGGGCGGAGTATAAGAATAAAATTATTATTATTATTATTATTGACACAACGACGTTGTATGACACAGCAAACAAGATAGACATGCTGGATTTCGTTTCACAAAACCACAAGTCGAACACTTCCCAAGTGTTTAGGACTGTGTGATGTATTCTCGGATGATGCGTGCAGATCCCAGCAGGGTGGCCTTTTGCAGTTGGCAGATCGTAATTTTGTCAATGTCTATTGTTTCCAAATGCCGGCTGAGATCTTTTGGCACGGCACCCAGTGTGCCCATCACCACCGGGACCACCTGCACTGGTTTCTGCCAGAGTCTTTGAAGTTCAATCTTGAGGTCCTGATAGCGGCTGAGTTTTTCCTGTTGTTTTTCGTCAATGCGGCTGTCACCTGGGATGGCGACATCAATGATCCAAACCTTGTTCTTTTCCACAACTGTGATGTCTGGTGTGTTGTGTTCCAGAACTTTGTCAGTCTGGATTCGGAAGTCCCACAGTATCTTTGCGTGTTCATTTTCCAGGATCTTTGCTGGTTTGTGATCCCACCAGTTCTATTATTATTAAGCTGAAAGGCCATTCAGTGCTAATCAAGGTGGCTAATTGCAATATTCACAGATATGAGTTTCTCCCACCCTGGACATTATTCCACAAGTATATAAATCCCTCTTGCCTAGTTTCCAACAGACCTCACAACCTGAGGATGCCGGCCGTAGATGTGGGTGAAATGTCAGGAGAGAATGCTTCTGGAGCAAGTCCAGACAGCCCGGAAAACTCACAGCAACCCAAAACACTGAAAAGTTTCCTTGAGACAGGTTAAGGAAAGGCCATTTTTGGCCTTCAGCATAGCTGCTTTATCAAGACAATATTTCCCCGCTATCGGAAATCCGTTGTAGCTCTTGTGTTACATTGGGAAAAGATAAGGTTTCCAATAATTTCTTCTCCTGTTTGTTATTAACCCTCCTGCACTGGGTTAAAAGCACTTTACCAATCTGGTCTTAGGGTCAGGTAGGCTCCAATTAAGTTGCGGTTTAAAACAGACACACGAATACAGGCACATACGTGCTTGACAAATTTGTGCTAAAAATCACAAAACCATGTCTAGGATTATAGTTGATTGGCAAAGGGCACAGTTGTAGAGGAATGGCATCCGGGGTATGTAATTCCTTCCCTAAATGTCAATTACTTGATCCTTTCCTGTCCAAGTGGCTCAAAAACATGTGAAGTTTTAAACACCAACAACAACAACAAGAATGGTAGTGATATTAATAGCAATCATAATGATTTGAATAATATTACTTAATGATTAATATTAAATACTAACTTTAAAATGTACCTGTTTCTGACTTATATACAAGTTAAACTTAAGAACAAATGCTTCAAATTAAAATATACACCATACTGCTTGGTGTTGGGAATGATTTTTGTGATACTATTTCAGCACTCACTTCTTATTTCAAATATGCAGGATGGTTTATGTCCTTAATCTTTTTTCAATGTGTCTGTTTGTCTCTTCTGATATGTTTCCAGAGAGAGGTTCCCACTAGTCCTGTTAATTTACCATATATACTCAAGTATAAGTCGACTCGAATATAACCCAATTTTACCATAAAAACTGGGAAAACATTGACTCTAGTATAAGCCGAGAGCGGTAAATTTCAGAAATAAAAATAGATACAGTAGAGTCTCACTTATCCAAGACTCGCTTATCCAAGCTTCTGGATTATCCAAGACATTTTTGTAGTCAATGTTTTCAATATATCATGATATTTTGGTGCTAAATTCGTAAATACAGTAATAACAACATAACATTACTGCATATTGTACTACTTTTTCTGTCAAATTTGTTGTATACATAGCATTACTGTGAACTGAACTACTTTTTATGTCAAATTTGTTGTATAACATGATGTTTTGGTGCTTAATTTGTAAAATCATAACCTAATTTGATGTTTAATAGGCTTTTCCTTAATCCCTCCTTATTATCCAAGATATTCGCTTATCCAACGTTCTGCCGGCCCATTTAGCTTGGATAAGTGAGAGTCTACTGTATTAATAAAATTACATGAATTGAGGCATCAGTAGGTTAAATGTTTTTGATTACTGTAATTTAAGATAAAACTGTCCGACTCTGATTAAATCATTATTCTCCTCTTCTTCAATGTAAATGTGCTTATGTATCCTTTTGATAATAATAGAGTAAAATAATAAATATAATAATACTAATAAATACAGTAAAGTAATACATGTAATAATAAATAGAGTAAAATAATAAATGTAACAATAAGCTTATCAGAGTGAAATAATAAATGTATTAATAATAATAAAAATGGAGTAAAATAAATGTAATACAGTAGAGTCTCACTTATCCAGGCTTCACTTATCCAAGGTTCTGTATTATCCAAGGCAGTCTGCCTTTTAGTAGTCATTGTTTTTGTAGTAAATGTTTTGGTGCTAAATTCGTAAATACAGTAATTACTATGTAACATTACTGTGTATTGAACTGCCTTTTCTGTCAATTTCTTGTAAAACATGATGTTTTGGGGCTTAATTTGTAAAATCATAATGTAATTTTATGTTTAATAGGCTTTTTTCTTAATCCCTCCTTATTATCCAAGATTTTCGCTTATCCAAGGTTCTGCCGGCCCGTTTATCTTGGATAAGTGAGACTCTACTATAGCAAAAATAATAATAGAGTAAAATTATAATTGTAATAATAATAATAATAATAATAATAATAATAGAGTAAAATAATAAATGTAATAATACCAATAATAAACAGAGAAAAATAATAAATGTGCCATAAATACTCTAGTATAAGCTCTGTCGCATCTCAGGATAGCTTCACCTTGCTGTGTACACCAAACTGCACACAGGTTGAAGTCTTTTTAGTTTATTAGAAAACTAGCTTTGCCCGTCCACGCGTTGCTGTGGCTTATGGGAATCCTTTGTTGGCCAGGTGGAATAGCAGTGAATAGCCTTGCAGCCTCAAAGCCTGGCCGTTTTCTGGGGTAGCTGGAGCTTTTTGTTGTATGAATGTAGAGGCATGGATGAGGGGTTGTGCTGCCAAGTTTAGTGTTTCTGAGATGTGTAGTTTTGTTGTTTTGTCCTAGGCCGAAATTTCATTACCTTTTTATATATATAGATAAAAGATAAAAAGTTCTTTAAAAACAAGAGTAAAGTTCCAAAAGATCGTTACAAAATAAAGCCTTAGAGCATAATTCAAGTAATCACTGGAAATAAACAAAGTCTCATTAGAGCATGACAAAGTCCCAAGAACACGAACACAAGAGCTGCAAGATAATCCAGTAAAACAAGAGCTTGCTTCTTGGTTGAACGAAAAGTTGCTTTGACAAAGGTTTGTCTCCAAACACATTGCTTTAATACCCTTTGCAAAGCATGAAAGCATTTCCCTGGCCTCTAACCTCCCTCTTGTTTGCAATCCTCACACTCCTCTGAACCCTGAATTCCAAATGGTCAGCTCGATCTAGGGAACCTGTCTCGTCAAGGTCAGCTTGCTTGTTAGTTTAGGAGGAGAACTGTCCTCCTTTTCCAAGTCAATTTGCACCTGGCTAGTTTCAGTATCAACAACATCATTCCTTGCTGTGGGAAAATGAACTTGTGCTCTCTGTTCCTCATCTTCTACAACAGGGACATTTTGAACCCGATTTTGAACCTGAATCCCATCATCCTCATCAAAGTCAATCTGAGGTTCCAGCTGAGTCACAACAAGCTGACCTGAATATAAGCCATTGAGTAAACACAGATGTCTATTCTAAACAATGTAATGAACTATACAACACAATAAGTAGTACACAATATGTATATTAGAGCATCATATACATATAATATTCACAGAAAAAATACTCAGTTCTAAGGTATATAACTCAAAAGTATCTAACTCAGTATTATAAATCAAACAAAATGATATCTCTGCAGTCCTAAAAGGATTGGATTGGCTTAAAGGCAAACCGATTCAGAGTCTCTCCAGTTCTGGAGAGATTCCTTAGGACTCCACAGGTTTTGGATCAATAGTAAAGCCAAGTAGACAGAGTCAGTGCTGATGTAGCTCCTGAGTAGGTGTTAATAAATCCGTTCACACCGTTTACATGCCGTTTACAACTGGTTCCCGGGTTTTATCCCAGTTTTGGTAACCCTTCTTCTGGTAAGCGGCAAATGCTTTATTATTTCTTTATTATTTCTTTATTGACCTATTATAGCACACAAAAGATCTAAAAATTTAAAAGATATTCTCATTCATTCTGATTTCAAAATATCTAATTTAGAACCCAGGAATATTATCACAGGGAATTTTAAGTGTGGACATTGTGACGTTTGTGGGCTCACGTCCAATATTAAGCAATTTCAACATCCATCATTGCTCATCAAGATCAGTTTGGAAAACTACATGACTTGTTCATCAGAAAACGTAATCTATGTAATTAGACCCCCTGCCCAGTTCTCTTTGGGCATTGTGGAGTAGGGATCCATTTCCTTCTTCATTTTTGGATTTGGATCTATCAGGAAGCAGCCAGAATGTGTATCGTACCCTCAAAGGATATTTGTGTGTGTCACATTATTTTCCTTTTCTCTTGCAACTACTTTGCATGAGAACTTACTTTGCATGAGAACTACAAGCCAGGATTGCAGAGAGTTCGGGCTGTGTCTTCTACCGTGTTTTCCCGAAAATAAGACAGTGTCTTATATTAATTTTTGCTCCCAAAAATGTGCTAGGTCTTATTTTCAGGGGATGTCTTATTTTTCCATGAAGAAGAATTCACTTTTATTGTTGAACAAAAAAATGGACATTTATTATATACTGTCCAGTATCATCACAAACCAGCATAACCAGACAAACTGTGAATCCTATCAAGAATTTCTTCTTATTACCATTATTTTCATGTACAGCAATCTATGGTACGTACATTTACCGATCCTGCATGCTCTGGTGTTCTGTTTGGTGGGCATAATTCCAAACAAAAACTTTGCTAGGTCTTACTTTTGGGGGAGACCTTATATTTAGCAATTCAGCAAAATCTCTACTAGGTCCCATTTTCTGGGGATGTCTTATTTTTGGAGAAACAGGGTATGATGCATGCACTTGCATGTATTTAAAGAGGGAAAGACATTCATAGAGGTAGGGACATCACCCCTTCTCATCTGAAAAGAATTAGGAGTCTTGGTGATATGTAAGGAATGACCCTAAGTTTTTTTTTCAAGCATTTTATAGGATGAGATTGTTGGTCGCAACCTCAATCTGTAGCTCTACGAAGGACACACTGATGCCCCAAAGCTGTTTAAAGCTGAGAGCACCAGAAAATAATATTTGCTGCCTTGTGGGCGGGTGTCATTTCCAGCTCTTTCTGCCTCGGTTGCCACTTATGGATGAGAAACACTTGCCGATCGGAGGCTTGTAGACCTGTGTGCAACTACCAGGAACCCATCAGCCAGAAGTTTGTCCTCCCTCCCCCTCGACTCCAGTCTGGCTGCTGATAAACTGTGTGTGATTCGGTGAAGTTGATACTGGAAGCATTAAGGCAGGTTCATTTCTCTAGTAAAAGCATTTTGTAGATGGTGCACAAGAGATAACATTGAAATATAACTTGCGTATGGAAATCTCGACTTCTCTGTGTCCGATAGACTCATTTAACCTTTGAAGGCCTCTGGCTCGATGGCCCTCCGAGGGAGAGGGAGAGAGAGACGCTGCATGGAAAATGTGCTAAATATAGTGCTCATTTGTTGTTGAATAATAAGTTCAGAGGGTTGGATGCAAAGAGTTTCCAGTTCCACGTAGGCAGCAAACTCAGTGGGAGGCATATACTGTAAATAAAATGTTTGCAGCTGGCTATTCCTGCGCAGCATCTTTCTTGTTTGTTAGAATGATTAAATGCATGGGATTGATTGAGAGAAACATTTTTAAAATTGCAGTAAAAGGTAAAGGTTTACCATGACATAAAGTCCAGTCGTGTCCAACTCTGGGGGTTGGTGCTCATATCTGTTTCTAAGCTGAAGAGCCGGTGTTGTCCGTAGACACCTCTAAGATCATGTGGCCACAGGCATGACTGCATGGAGCACTGTTACCATCCCTCCGTAGCAGTACCTATTGATCTACTCACACTCTGGGGGTTGGTGCTCATCTCCATTTCTAAGCCGAAGAGCCGGCGTGTCCGTAGACACCTCCAAGGCCATGTGGCCATTGGCATGACTGCATGGAGCGCTTTTCTGTCCCGCCAGAGCAGTACCTATTGATCTACTCACACTCTGGGGGTTGGTGCTCATCTCCATTTCTAAGTCGAAGAGCCGGCGTTGTCCGTAGACACCTCCAAGGTCATGTGGCCATTGGCATGACTGCATGGAGCGCTTTTCTGTCCCGCCGGAGCAGTACCTATTGATCTACTCACACTCTGGGGGTTGGTGCTCATCTCCATTTCTAAGCCAAAGAGCCGGCGTTGTCCGTAGACACCTCCAAGGCCATGTGGCCATTGGCATGACTGCATGGAGCGCTTTTCTGTCCTGCCAGAGCAGTACCTATTGATCTACTCACACTTTGGGGGTTGGTGCTCATCTCCATTTCTAAGCCGAAGAGCCGGCGTTGTCCGTAGACACCTCCAAGGTCATGTGGCCATTGGCATGACGGCATGGAGTGCCGTTACCTTCCCACCGGAGTGGTCTCTATTGATCTACTCACATTTGCATGTTTTTGAACTGCTAGGTTGGCAGAAGCTGGAGCTAACAACAGGTGCTCACTTTGCTCCCCGGATTTGAACCTGTGACCTGTGACAATGCGCTTTAGCACATTGTGCCACCGGGGACATATATTAAAAGAAGGTGCTGGATAGTATCATGGAGGTTGAATTCCTGTTGTTGATTTTTGAACTTTTTTGGTAAATTGCTTGCTGTCTTGAGTCTTATCACTCTTATCTATGTTGCTGTCCATCACTCCATTGAAGTCTCTCAAAATTATCAAATTGTCAAATTCTAAAATATGATCTTTTAACGTTTTCTCACAAATGTGGTTTTTGGGTCATTTGGGCCATATATAATGCAAACCAAAAGTCTTAAAATGTTGTATTTTTATTATTACCCATAGCATTCTGCCCTCTTGATCATTAAAGGCCAGTCCTGCCTCCAACTTCTTATTAACATAGAGGAGCACCCCTCTTTTCTTTTCTAGGGCAGATGAATAAAATTATTCTCCAATACGTTTTTGTTCCAGATGGGCTACATATCTTTGTGCTATATGGGTTTCTTGTCAAGCCACCACATCGTACTTTTCTTTTTTATTCTATTAAATATTTTACTTGGTTTATTGGGTGAATTCAGTCCATTAACATTATTAGAGTATGAGGAAGAACGGATCTGATTTTATGTTTGAAATGTATATTTTTAATTCATAATGTATTTTAATAGTTTTAACTGTTTTATGTGCTGTTTTATATTGGTTTGTATGGGCATCTAATTGTTGCCACTGTTGTAATCCGCCCTGAGTTTCTTCGGGTGAGAAGGGCGGGATATAAATGTGAGAAATAAATAAATTAGAGTAACATTTTAGTTCCCTAGCCATCTTCATTGTTTTTCTTTGAAGGCTTTGAAACAGTGGCTGGATAGCTATCTGTCGGGAATGCTTTCAATGCAATTTTCCTGCTTCTTGGCTCCGGGTTGGACTGGATGGCCCACGAGGTCTCTTCCAACTCTGTGATTCTAAAATACAGCTTAGCATAGAGTGAAAAGTGCCATTGGCTTGCCAGCTTTCTGTTGGTAAACCTACATTTCCCAATCTTAGGCCACTCTGATGTGTTATAAATGCCATGATCCCTGTTTGGCAGGCTCAAGCGACTTATAGTCTGACATGTCTCATGTGGGCCAGGTTGAGCAAGGCTGTCTTAGATATAATCTTTTTATTGAGGCCACTACACATCTTGGAGAGATCTTGTCCTTGAGCCACGTCATCACCAAAACTATTAGTAGTGCTCTTGGGAATTACCTAGGGACAGCAAAACAGCCCTGAGAGTCACATTTGGCTTGGAAGGTGGGTTTTTCTTTTGTAGAGCAGGGCTTCTTGAGGAATTCTGTGATATTTGGGTAAGTTTGTGTGGACAGGCATTCCCCTATCCTTCTGTAGAAGGCAGGACAGCATTAATCTGGCACTCAGGCTTTGTAGTACTGTATGACCGCCATCATTTACAGGGAATAAGTTCAAAGATCTAATGTGGATACCTGGAACTATGAAAAGTAACTCATCCTACAATATTGGGCTGGAAGCATACCCTAGAATCGTATTGGGAGGATTTGGAGAGGCTCAGAAACACTTCTGGAGGAGATAGTTTTTGGAGCATGGAGAGTGAACCATAAATATTGAATTTGTGGATAAGGGGGCAATACAAGGGTTGAATGAAAAGTAATGCCTCCAGCTTCGTAACTCCTCAACAGATGGCAGTCCTGGTATGTGGTAGGTCCTGGCTTGTTCAGTAGACTCTCTTCTACAGTTCCATTTGGCGGGAAGCCTTAGCATTTGTTGTGTTGTTAAAAGGCGAAGTATGGAACCCTGCGCAGACGGGGAAGCCTTAGCATTGAATGGTTGTGTTGTTAAAGTGCGAAGTATGGAACCCTGCGCAGACGGGGAAGCCTTAGCATTGAACGGTTGTGTTGTTAAAGAGCGAAGTATGGAACCCTGTGCAGACGGGGAACCCTTGCATTGAACGGTTGTGTTGTTAAAGTGCGAAGTATGGAACCCTGTGCAGACGGGGAAGCCTTGCATTGAACGGTTGTGTTGTTAAAGTGCGAAGTATGGAACCCTGTGCAGACGGGGAAGCCTTGCATTGAACAATTGTGTTGTTAAAGAGCGAAGTATGGAACCCTGTGCAGACGGGGAAGCCTTAGCATTAAATGGTTGTGTTGTTAAAGTGTGAAGTATGGAACCCTGTGCAGACGGTCTCTCAATGCGACTTAAGCAACGTGCAGTCACTGAATTCTTGACAGCAGAAGGTGTCACCCCAAAGGAGATTCACCAGAGAATGCAAACTGTTAATGGTGATTGTGTTGATGTGATTGTGCGTCTTTGGGCGAGTAAGTTTAAAAATGTTGAGGTGGGAACATCTGACTTGCGTGATAAGCAAAGAGTTGGACGTCCTGTGACAGCGACCACCGAGTTTCACAAGCAAAAGGTCGACAGATTGATTCAGGATGATCGTCGTATCACTCAGAGAGAAATTTTAAGCACAGTCAGCATTTCACAAGAACGTGTGGGTCACATTATTGCTTTGCTTGGCTATCGGATGTTGAGAGAACTGTGAGACGCCGGTTGCGGAAACAGAGTGTCGACTTCTTCCGTGATGGCTTCAGAAAACTTGTTCATCGTTGGCAGAAATGTATCCAATTGTCTGGTGATGATGTGGAAAAGTGAATAGTGGTACAGTAGAGTTTCACTTATCCAACATAAATGGGCCGGCAAAACATCGGATAAGTGAATATGTTGAATAATAAGGAGGGATCAAGGAAAAGTCTACTAAACATTAAATTAGGTTATGATTTTTACAAATGAAGCACCAAAACATCATGTTAGACAACAAATTTGACAGAAAAAGTAGTTCAGTACGCAGCAATGCTATGTAGTAATTACTGTATTTACGAATTTAGCACCAAAATATCACGATGTCCTGAAAACATTGACTGTAAACATGCGTTGGATAATCCAGAATGTTGGATAAGCGGATGTTGGATAAGTGAGACTCTACTGTAGTTAAAGAGCACATTTTAAGGATTGTTTTTGCGTTTGGTTTATTAAAATATTCCCATCCAAACCCAAACGAAGGTGGAGGCATTACTTTTCATTCAACCCTTATTTCATATAGCCTTGTTAGCCAGCATTTTTAATCCTTATTGCTTGGTCTCTGCCGGTGGGCCTATGCTTTATGCATGCTCATTTTTTAAAATCCAAAGCTTATACAAGTTTTGTCTGTCATCGCCCCATTGGCCTCAGTAGAATGGCATTAACCCAAATCCAGTTACTTTGTTTTATCTGCTTTGTGAATTGTCTCTAGGTTGCCTTGAGAATGGCTAGGCTTGTATTTGTTCGCCCTCCGGCTTCATGTATATTTCTTTCATCAGCAGATGATGCGTCAGAGACCCGTTTTGGTACCTTTAATTGTTCTTGTGTACAAGAGGGTTTGCGAAATGGACAGAGAACTGATATTTCCGATCCTGTTTTCTTTCGGGAGCGACAACCTGTACGAATCTGTAACCCTCTTCTCCAGCATATGATACAGGAGCAGCGTGACATTTAGTATTTTTTACATTCTTGGTGTCTCTTTAAAGCCAGCCAGATTCTGGAATTAAAAGAACGCTTTCTTCTCTTTAGCTGCTCTGAAACCTCTTCAAACTGGCATAAATCAGAAATATATTAAAAGAGCCAGAAAACAGAATATGGAACCTCTGAAAGGCTCATCGGGTATAATTTAATGCTTGCCGGCAAAGATGAATGGGCTATATACTTCTTTTCCCTCTATCCGGCTGAGTTTATATTGGAGAATCCAGAAGGGTTAGCCTTGATCTGGAGTTAAATCTAAATGTAGATATAAGTTGGAGACTTAAAATTCTATGGCTGAATGAGAAATACAGTAGAGTCTCACTTATCCAAGCCTCTCTTATCCAAGCTTCTGGATTATCCAAGCCATTTTTGTAGTCAATGTTTTCAATATATTGTGATATTTTGGTGTTAAATTCGTAAATACAGTAATTACAACATAACATTACTGTGTATTGAACTACTTTTTCTGCCAAATTTGTTGTCTAACATGATGGTTTGGTGCTCAATTTGTAAAATCATAATCTAACTTGATGTTTAATAGGCTTTTCCTTAATCCCTCCTTATTATCCAAGATATTCGCTTATCCAAGCTTCTGCCAGCCCGTTTAGCTTGGATAAGTGAGACTCTACTGTACCTTATTTCTGTCTGTACGGAGACCATTTCTTAATTATTGTACAGAGTCTCACTTATCCAACATAAACGGGCTGGCAGAATGTTGGATAAGCAAATATGTTGGATAATAAGGAGGCATTAAGGAAAAGCCTATTAAACATCAAATTAGGTTATGATTTTACAAATGAAGCACCAAAACATCATGTTAGACAACAAATTTGACAGAAAAAGTAGTTCAATACACAGTAATGCTATGTAGTAATTACTGTATTTACGAATTTAGCACCAAAATATCACAATGTATTGAAAACATTGACTACAAAAATGTGTTGGATAATCCAGAATGTTGGATAAGTGAGACTCTACTGTAATTACTGTATTTATTAATTTAGCACCAAAATATCACGATATATTGAAAACATTGAATACAAAAATGTGTTGGATAATCCAGAATGTTGGATAAGCGAGTGTTGGATAAGTGAGACTCTAATGTATTTCTGTGCCACTTTTCTCACCCCTGGGGGAACTCAAAGCGGTGTACAACAAAATAAATTGCAAACATTCGATGCCTCTCATCCATATAAAACAGTACATTGCATATATAAACAATAAACATCTAACTATAAATGAAGATCAATTAAAAAGTATACAAACCGTCAGACATACCATATATACTCGAGTATAAGCCGACCTGAATATAAGCCGAGGCACAAATAACAAATGTAATAATAAATGGAGTGAAATAATTAATGTAATAACAATAATAATATCAGAGTGAAATAAATAATAAATATAGCAGTAATAGATAGAATAAAATAATAAAGGTAATAATACCAGTAATAATAGAGAAAATAATAAATGTACCATATATACTTGAGTGTAAACCAACCGGAATATAAGCCAACCAGGACCCTCACCTGAGTATAAGCCGAGGTGGGCTTTTTCAGTCCTAATAAAGGGATGAAAAACTCGCTTATACTCGGGTGAGGGTCCTGGTTGGCTTATATAACCGTAAAAACATTAGACATTGCTGCTTGTGTCACCAAAATGCTGCGTTGCTAGGAAGGGTTGAGGGTTGGGGAAGGGTTGAGGATGAAAGTGGCAGAGTTTTGTGGAGGAGGAGTTGCCAAGCTCATTCATCGCTATGATAAGTGCCTAGATTTGAATGGCGACTATGTTGAGAAGTGGTATTTGGGTGTGGCTTTCAACTGCATATGGTAAATGTTTTCTCCTATACTTTTTGAGGACACAAGCGGCAGAGTTTTGTGGAGGAGGAGTTGCCAAGCTCATTCATCGCTATGATAAATGCCTAGATTTGAATGGCGACTCTGTTGAGAAGTGGTATTTGGGTGTGGCTTTCAACTGCATATGGTAAATGTTTTCTCCTATACTTTCTTCATTTTTAATTCCAAAACAAAATCTACTTTCTGGATAACCCTCGTACAAGGATTATGGATATGATGTCTGGCTTTAAAATAAGTGGAGATGTCCACAAAGATGCCCAATTGAGCTGGAGATGCCCATAGGAATCATTGAAGCTGGGTTGCCGTGAGTTTTGCAGGCTGTATGACCATATTCCAGAAGCATTCTCTCCTGACGTTTCACTCACATTTATGGCAGGCATCCTCAGAGGTTGTGAGATCTGTAGGAAACTAGGAAGAAGAAAAGCAGACTCATGTCCCATTTCTTACAGTTACAAAGTTGTAATATTGGAAACTAGCTGTGCCCGGCCACGCGTTGCTGTGGCATTGTCTGGTGGTGTTGGTGAGAAATTGTTGAGGTAGTGGTGGTATTGAATGTCTGTTGTATGGTTGTCTTTATGTTTAGTATGCACACTGAAGTGGATTATATGGCAGTGTGGAGTCAAGATAATCCAGTTCAAAGCAGATAATATAAGATTCTAAATGGGTTATATAGCTGTACTAGCTGTGCCCGGCCACGCGTTGCTGTGGCATTGTCTGGTGGTGTTGGTGAGAAATTGTTGAGGTAGTGGTGGTATTGAATGTCTGTTGAATGGTTGTCTTTATGTTTAGTATGCATTTGGTTGTTTGTGTACTGTGAAAGTGGTGAGGGTAGAGGGGGTCTATTTCCCTGTGTAGTATTGTATAGTATTTATAAGTTGTCCATGTGTTGGGAATGCTTGGATTGTGTCCTGCTGCATAGTAGAAAGGGTTGGGCTGGATAGCCCTTAGGGGTCTCTCCAAACTCTTGTGCCTGTCCCCTGGGCTGAGTAGGTTGCTAGGAGACCAAGTGGGTGGAACTTAGCCTTGTAACTGGCAGCAATTGGATAAAAACAGTTATTCCTCTTCCTCTAATTAGGACTTTATTTTTCTTTTCTTTTTGTTGTATCAACCTAGAGCCGTGGATGATGGGTTGTGTTGTCAAATTTCGAGGTTGGGGGGCCTGTAGTTTTGTTGTTTTGTCCGCTGCCCTGATGCCATCACTCTTTTATATATATAGATGGAAGGGCCTTGAGTCTACACTGCCATATAATCCAGTTAAAATCTGATAATCTGTGGAAGAGGCCTAAGTGAGGCCTAACTGTGCCTGTCCCCTGGGCTGAGTAAGTTGCTAGGAGACCAAGTGGGCGGAGCTTAGCCTTCAAACTGGCAGCAATTGGATAAAATCTATTATTCCTCTCCCTGTAATTAGGACTTTATTTTTCTTTTCTTTTTGTTGTATCAACCTAGAGCCATGAATGATGGGTTGTGTTGTCAAATTTCGAGGTTGGGGGGTCTGTAGTTTTGTTGTTTTGTCCGCTGCCCTGATGCCATCACTCTTTTATATATATAGACTAGCTGTGCCTGGCCACGCGTTGCTGTGGCTTTTTGGATTTGTTCGTTGGCCAGGTGGATTAGCAGTGAATAGCCTTGCAGCCGCAAAGTGTGACCATTTTCTTCCTATTGTAATCCTAGTTTGGTGAGCTGGAATACACTGAATAGTCTCGGTGTGGCAAGTGTGGCAAGTGTGCGTGCTGTTATTAGTCACCTCTCAGTTATCCGACATCGACCGCTCCTCACAGGGGCTGGTTAAATGAGAGCCAACTGTCATAGTATTAATACAAACTCTCAAGCAGCCAGAGATGACTCTGTAATGTTCTGACCATTTCTAATTTAAACTAAACAGCAAAACTGAGGCCCTGGGCAGAGTGGGTTGCTAGGAGACCAAGTAGGCAGAGCTTAGCCTTGTGTCAGCAGACCAAGTGGGCGGAGCTTAGCCTTCTAACTGGCAGCTATTGGATAAAAACAAATATTGCTCTCCCTCTAATTAGGACTTTATTTTTCTTTTCTTTTTGTTGTCTCAACCTAGAGGCGTGTGTGATAGGTTGTGTTGTCAAATTTCGAGGTTGGGGGGCCTGTAGTTTTGTTGTTTTGTCCGCTGCCCTGATGCCATCACTCTTTTATATATATAGATTGTCTTGAATAGAAAATAGTGGGTGTTTGGAAGGGGCAGAAGGATTGTATTGTGCTGTTTCTTTTTTTAATGTTTTAACCTGCTTTTACGTTTGAACCATGTGATTTAAATTTTGTCTCAACCCTCTTTGAGTCACGAAACAAAAAAGGTGACAATGTCACCTGCTCCTTCTTTTACATCCATGTCCATTAGTCGGATGGCACGGGAACGGCATGCGCTAGAGGGAAAGAGCTGGCACAGGTGGGGTGAGCGAGGGGTTGTGAAGTCAGGTTGTGTGCCACTCGAAACGGCTGGAGTACTGTACTTCCCAGGCCTGTCAATCCGGCATCTCTCATGAATACTCTCCAACTTGAACAAAAGAACACATTGTAGATCTGGGCTCCCGTTCCGCCGTTCCGTGCCCCCATCTCTCCCCCTCTCCTCGCTCGAGCCATTTCTCTCGGTACTGTAGTTTTCATAATGTTCCGAGTTGTTATGTCCCTACTGTGAGCGACATGTAAACAGCTTTGTTGGCTATTTCTGCTTCCTTTGCTTATATTGTACACCTTTTAAAAATGTGCCATTTCTCCCCCCCAGCACTCTCTCTCTCTCTTTTTTTTTTTGGATAATGGCAAAAATCCCTCCTTATGGGAACTGCTGTAGATAATACAAAAAAGCTCTTTGAAAAGAGCTTTATCGGAGTACAAAGTACTTGGAATTGAAAACCCCCAGAGGGTTGCTTTCCTTTCTCTCTATTTCTCCCCCCTTACATCAACTCCCCCCAAATCATTCAAAAACTTACAGTGGCTCAGGATGGGCAGCACCCTGCCCTATTTTCAGTCGATTTGCATGTTCGAGAGAGCAGAGTAATTGGTGTTTAACCAGAACAAAAGAGGATCTGTTTGCTAAAATGAAAAAAAGGAATTCTTGAAGTAGACCCTAATGCATATACTGCCTTTGTCTCGGCTCTCATTAGGAACTGAATAGGATGCCCTCGTAATTAGAACGAGGAAGGCATTGCTTTGGTTTGGATGCTTTCCCCCCGAGCTAATTGGTTTGAAAATTATATTTGATGGGGTTCTCTTGAGGGATGTTGGCACAACACCTCGTTCGGACGTGGACATCCTGTACCCTCGCCACTTAACCAAGAGAAATGGGCATCTTCCAATCCATTCCCTACTTGTTTCTTCTCAAAAATGTTTATTTTCCCAGCTGAATGGACAGGGCTGTTTTCTTGTGTTCTTGCTTTTCACCACTTTCAAAGTTGCTTACTGTTGGAGTTCAATCCCCACTCCACCCAAGTCTGCAGTCCTCAATGAGGAGTACCGTATATACTCGAAGATAAGCCGAGTTTTTCAGCCCTTTTTTTTTGAGCCTCCCTCGACTTATAATGGGGTCAAGCTCAAGGCCGGGCAGCAGGACCATTGCTTGATCAAGGGTCCCCAAACTAAGGCCCGGGGGCCGGATGCGGCCCTCCAAGGTCATTTACCTGGCCCCCGCCCTCAGTTTTATAATATAATATTTTTATATCAGTTTTAATAATATAATATATTGTATAGACATATAATATTGATAATAATCTTATGTTATACAATATAATACTAATAGTAATACCATATAATAATATTAATTATATGTTATATATTACATATTATATAATAGTATAGTGGTATAGTTCAATTTAGTAATATATAATCCTAATATTGTGTTATGCTAATAATATAATATATTGTATGTACATACAGCTGCTCTGAGTCCCCTTCGGGGTGAGAAGGGTGGGATATAAATGTAGTAAATAAACGCAGTAAATAAATAATTAATTTTAGACTTAGGCTCGGCCAAAGTCTGACATGACTTGAAGGCACACAACAACAACAGCAACAATCCTAATTAACTTGACTATCTCATTGGCCAGTAGCAGGCCCACACTTTCCATTGAAATCCTAATAGGTTTATGTTGGTTAAAATTGTTTTCATTTTTAAATATTGTATTGTTCTTTCATTGTTGTTGTTGTTGTTCTTGCACTACAAATAAGACATGTGCAGTATGCATAGGAATTTATTTGTATTTTTTTTCCAAATGATAATTCGGCCCCTCAACAGTCTGAAGGATTGTGGACCGGCCCTCTGCTTAAAAAGTTTGGGGACCCCTGCAATAGATGATATATTCCTCTCTTACCCTCCCTTATCAGTGTGTTTTCTTTTCTAAAGCCTCCCTCGCTCTTAACCAAGGGAATGTTTTGAAAAGGGAAAGAAGCCATACAGATAGATAGATACAAAGTACACTAGCTGTGCCCGGCCACGCGTTGCTGTGGCAAAGTGGTGGTGGTATTGGTTAAAAATTGTTGTGTAATTTTTATTTTTAATTTTTTAATTAATTTTATTGTAAGTCTTTTTATTTTTTATATTTTATTATTTTCTTGTATTATTTTTAGTTATTTTCTGTTATTATAGTATTTTATTGTATTAATTTTTTAGTGTTTTAAATTATTTTTTTGTGTTTTTTATTATTTTTTATTGGGTTGCTAGGAAACCAAGTTGGAGGAGCTTAGCCTTCTAACTGGCAGCAATTGGATAAAAGCAATTATTCCTCTCTCTCTAATTAGGACTTTATTTTTCTTTTCTTTTTGTTGTATCAACCTAGAGCTGTGGATGATGGGTTGTGTTGTCAAATTTAGAGCCAACAAAACTTATTCTTTGAACGCTTGCTCACGTAGCCAGGTCTTCACTTTCTTTCTAAAACTCAAAAGGGATGGAGCCTGCCGGATGTCATTAGGGAGGTATATATATATATCCATTAATCTTATAAAATCATTTCCCCCTGAAATATTTGTTAAACTCTCCTACAGATAGATAGGCATTAACCCCCTGCATGCATTTGCAGTCCCTGTGTACTTATATATCTCTATCTATCTATCTATCTATCTATCTATCTATCTATCTATCTATCTATCTATCTGTATACATTAATTTTATATATGAATTTTCCCCTCATATGTTAGCAGGTCTTTTCAAATCTTATATACATATAGATGCATGTACCTGTATATTTGTATCCATATATATACACTAGCTGTGCCCTGCCATGCATTGCTGTGGCCCATTGGAATTGCACTGAATAGCTCCGGTTTTTGGGTTTTTTTTAGGTCTTGTGGAGGTTCGTGACGCGATATTTTGTGGTTTCAACCTCGAGGCGTGGATGATGGATTGTGTTATGAAATTTCGAGGTTGGGGGGGTGTTTAGTTTTGTTGTTTTGCTTGGTGCCAGGATTCCATCACTCTTTTATATATATATAGATTATTTAACATACTGATGCCTTGATTAATGGAATTTTATTGGTATCTATTTTTATTTTGAAATTTACCAGCAGCTTTAATATTTGTATAGAATGTAACCAGGTCTTTCCGAGCCTGGTTGTTTGGCTTGGTACTTTGATATAGCCTAAGGGCTAATCAATAAAATGTTCTTCCAGTAGCTGCTGCATTTCCCACCCTCAGCTTATACTCGGGTCAATAAGTTATCCTAGTTTTTTGTGGTAAAATTAGGTGCCTCGGCTTATTTATATTCGGGTCAGCTTATACTCGGGTATATACGGTAGTTAGTTCACTTTATTATGGACAATGACCAGCTTGCAATGAGGAGTAGTTAGTTAGTTTAGGATAGGCTGCCGTGGACTCCACTTTGTGGCCCCATTTCTTAAGGGTGGCGGGAGAGAGGGGTTGTGAAATAAAGTCTGCATCACAGTCTGTTCAGCGCCTTCTAAGTGAGCCCAGAAGGGAGTTTCTCGTCAACCACTGATTGAGGTTCCGGGTTTTAGCCTGCCACTTTTGGACTCTCGCTTGCTGAGGTGTTCCTGCAAGTATCTCTGTAGATACTCGACTGAATGAGCTTGAACTCAAGATGAGTAAACGAAAACTGTCGTACTTTGGATACGCCATGCGATAACATGGAGCATTATGGAGCCCCCGGTGGCACAGCGGATTAAACCGCTGAGCTGCCAGATATGCTGACCAAAAGGTTGGCGGTTCAAATCCGGGGAGCGGAGTGAGCTCCCTCTGTTATCCCCAGCTTCTGTCAACCTAGCAGTTCGAAAAAGCCCTTTGCAAGGACAGCCTTACTAGTTGCAACCTGTTAATGGCACAATTAGGAGTTGCAGTCTATGTCTGTGTGTGTGTGCGTGTTTAAAACGGATGAATTATTCCGACTTGAACGTTGATCATTAAATTTACGGGATTAGGTTAAGAACTTAATAAAGTGTTGCTGTGTGATCCAATTATTTCTAAAGATTTCCCTTTGCCGCCTCCCCCTTCACCCCCTTTCTCCAAGATTTTGTTTTAATTAAGAATTAGCTAAAAGGCCAGTCAAGTTTTAAGGTAGGAGACAAGAGAGAGAAAAAGAGAGAGAGAGAGTTGAGGCATTTTGTACATACCAACATGTGAGAATGTACCGTATATACTCGAGTATAAGTCGACCCAAGTATAAGATGAGGCACCTAATTTTACCACAAAAATCTGGGAAAACATTGACTCAAGTATAAGCCGAGAGCAGTAAATTTCAGAAATAAAAATAGATACCAATAAAATTACATTAATTGAGGCATCAGTAAGTCCAATGTTTTTGAAGATTTACATAAAACTCTAATTTAAGACTGTCCAACTCTGATTAAATCATTACTCTCATCTTCTTCAATGTAAATGCCCTTATGTATCCTTTTAATAATAATAGAGTAAAATAATACATGTAATAATAATAATAATAAATACAGGAAAATAATACAAGTAGAGTAGAGTCTCACTTATCCAAGCCTCTCTTATCTAAGTTTCTGGATTATCCAAGCCATTTTTGTAGTCCCATGTTTTCAATACATCGCGATATTTTGGTGCTAAATTCGTAAATACAGTAATTACTACATAACATTACTTTGTATTGAACTACGTTTTCTGCAAAATTTGTTGTATAACATGACGTTTTGGTGCTTCATTTGTAAAATCATAACCTAATTTGATGTTTAATAGGCTTTTCCTTAATCCCTCCTTATTATCCAAGATATTCGCTTATCCAAGCTTCTGCCGGCCCGTTTAGCTTGGATAAGTGAGACTCTACTGTAATAATAAATAGAGTAAAATAATAAATGCAATAATAATAATAATAATAATAATAATAATAAGATCAGAGTGAAATAATAAATGTATTAATAATAATGGAGCCTCCGGTGGCGTAGTGGATTAAAGCTTTGTGACTTGAAGGTTGGGTTGCTGATCTGAGTAAAATAATACTTGTGATAATAGTAATAATAATAATAAATACAGTAAAATAATAAATGTAATAATAAATAGAGTAAAATAATAATAGTGAAATAATCAATATTATTAATAAAATGGAGTAAAATAAATGTAAGTAAAAATAATGATAGAGTAAAATAATAAATGTAATAGAGTAAAATAATAAATGTAATAACAATAATATCAGTGAAATAATAAATGTATTATTAATAAAAATAGAGTAAAATAAATGTGATAGTAACAATAATGATAGAGTAAAATAATAAATGTAATACCAGAGTAAAATAATACATGTAATAATAAAGTAAAATAATAAATGTAATAACAATAATATCAGTAAAATAATAAATGTATTAATAATAAAAATAGAGTAAAATAAATGTAATAGTAACAATAATGATAAAGTAAAATAATAAATGTAATAATAGAGTAAAATAATACATGTAATAATAATATCATTGAAATAATAAATGTATTAATAAAAACTAGCGTAAAATAAATGTAATAGTAACAATAATGATAGTTAAATAATAAATGTAATAATAGAGTAACATAATAAATGTACAGTAGAGTCTCACTTATCCAAGCTCCACTTATCCAAGGTTCTGTATTATCCAAGGCTGTTTGCCTTTTAGTAGTCAATGTGTTTGTAGTCAATTTTTCAATAAATTGAGAAATTTTGGTGCCAAATTATTACATAACGTTATCGTGTACTGAACAGCTTTTTCTATCCATTTGTTGTGAAGCATGATGTTTTGGTGCTTAATTTGTAAAATCATAACATAATTTGATGTTTAATAGGCTTTTCCTTAATTCCTCCTTATTACCCAATATTTTTGCTTATCCAATGTTCTGCCGGCCCGTTTATGTCGGATAAGTGAGACTCTACTGTAATAACAATAATAATATCCGTGAAATAATAAATGTATTAATAGAAAAAAATAGAGTAAAATAAATGTAATAGTAACAATAATGATAGAGTAAAATAATAAATGAAATATTAATAACAATAATAATAGAGAAAAAAGTTGGGGAGCATCCAGGGAGGAGTTTCCGTCTCTTCTCCGCTCCCCTTTATCTGCGGCCATTTCCCTCTGGTACTGGAGAAATGGAATGGAAAAGCTGAGGGTTTGTGTTTTATCTTTCCTCCCCAGGTTGGGAGCTTGCGAAGTGGCTTACACAAGTGCTAAAAACATTTCATTGCAATAATTAACATGCCTAAATGACAGGGAGATAAAGCATCCCTGAGGCAGACGGAGCACCAAATTGGACTCTGGCTATCCTAGGGATTTGTATTCATAAATCCAGGTAGAATCTCAACCGCAACAGTTTATTTTAGTTAAAGATGTCCAGAGGAAGCGAGCCCATCACCTCTCCAAGTCATTGGTTCCACTGCTTTTTTAAAAAATTGTGTTGAGAACACAATGTAAGTCAATCCCGGTGTGAGAGAATTGGCCGTCTACAGAGACGTTGCCCAGGTGGCACCCAAATGTGTTGCTGGGCAACGTCTCTGTAGATGGCCAATTCTTTGTTTGTTTACGGAGGCATTGAATGTTTGCCATTGTATGTTGGAATCCGCCCTGATTCGCCATAAGGAGATAGGGCAGAATACAAATAAAAGTTTCATCATCATCATCATCATCATCATCATCATCATCATCATCATTATTCCAGTAGAGTCTCACTTATCCAACACCCGCTTATCCAACGTTCTGGATTATCCAACGCATTTTTGCAGTCAATGTTTTCAATATATCGTGATATTTGGTGCCAAATTCGTAAATACAGTAATTACTACATAGCATTACTGCGTAAGTGAGACTCTACTGTACTTTAAACACAACAAGATCAGTCCACAGCAGACACTCTGCTGGCTGTTGTACTGGATCACACGCCAGACACTTCCCAAGTGTCTAGGACTGTGTGATGTATTATTATTATTATTATTATTATTATTATTATTATTATTATTATTATTATTATTATTTTATTGTATGACACAGCAAACAAGATAGACATGCTGGATTTCATATCACAAAATCACAAGTCGAACACTTCCCAAGTGTACAATTATTATTATTATTATTATTATTATTATTATTATTATTATTATTGTCTTGTCGAAGGCTTTCATGGCCAGGATCACAGGGTTGTTGTCACAACCTCTGAGGATGCCTGCCATAGATGTGGGCGAAACGTCAGGAGAGAATACTTCTGGAACCACCCGCACTGGTTTCTGCCAGAGTCTTTGAAGTTCAATCTTGAGGTCCTGATAGCGGTTGAGTTTTTCCTGTTGTTTTTCGTCAATGCGACTGTCACCTGGGATGGCGACATCAATGATCCAAACCTTTTTCTTTTCCACAACTGTGATGTCTGGTGTGTTGTGTTCCAGAACTTTGTCTGTCTGGATTCGGAAGTCCCACAGTATCTTTGCGTGCTCATTTTCCAATACTTTTGCAGGTTTGTGATCCCACCAGTTCTTTGATGCTGGGAGGTGGTACTTGAGGCATAAATTCCAATGAATCATTTGGGCCTCATAGTTGTGCCTCTGTTTGTAGTCAGTCTGTGCAATTTTCTTACAGCAGCTGAGGATATGATCAATGGTTTCATCAGCTTCCTTGCAGAGTCTGCATTTTGGGTCATCAGCTGATTTTTCGATCTTGGCCTTAATTGCATTTGTTCTGATGGCTTGCTCCTGGGCTGCAAGGATCAGGCCTTCTATTATTATTATTATTATTATTATTATTATTATTATTATTATTATTATTCTCCTCTCATGTCCCTGCAAACTAGAGCTGACAGACGGAAGCTCGCCCCGTATCACGGATTCGAACCAGCAACCTTCAGGTCAGCAGTTCACAAGGGTTTAACCCATTATGCCAGCACCGCTCTTGGTTCTACTGCTGAACTGCTCTTATCATCAAGGAGGTCCTTCTAAAGTTTTAAAATGTAATTTAAAACTATTAGATCTGGTCCAAGCTTCTGGTGCGGCAGAGAAAAAATCCACACTTATCCACACCTGTATTTCTATCTCAGCTCCTGATATTTCCTCTTTTCGAGACCTTGTCTGTCTATGAGCAGTGCAGATCTCTCCCTGACATTGTAAATTAACCAGATGGAACCACTTAATTTCCGAACAGCGTACCTATTCTGATTATAGCTCTTTAGGCCGTAATCCTCCTTCAAACCTGTTGTTAATGACCAGTTTGTTGTTCACTGGGGGGTGCTACTTGCAGTAAAGCTGGCTGTTAGTTGCTTCAAAGATTCCTCGCTCTTTCCCGCTTATGTTACGATATTTCCGTGGCCGGGGTTTTAATGGTCTTTATTGTTTTCCAGCTCTTTTATATGCCTCCTAGACTGATTACTTTCTTGTTGCCAAAATGCTGTTGAAAAAGAAACTCTCCCTCTTTCTCTGCATTTCATGTCTATGGATTACATATTTGCATTCACTTGAAATAAGAACCAGGCAGTAACAAAAGGTGTAAGATTAATAGAAGTGGGTAAATTATTACTATTATTATTTTTTACTGTATGACACAGCAAACAAAATAGATATGCTTGATTTCGTATCACAAAATCACAAGTCAAACACTTCCCAAGTGTCTAGGACTGTGTGATATATTTTCGGATGATGTGTGCAGATCCCAGTAGGGTGGCCTTTTGCAGTTGGGTTATTATTATTATTATTATTATTATTATTATTATTATTAACACAACAAGATGAGTCCACAGCAGACACTCTGCTGGCTGTTGTACTGAATCACACGCCGGACACTTCCCAATAATAATAATAATCATCATCATCATCATCATCTATCTATATATATAGAAAAGAGTGATGGCATCAGGGCAGCGGACAAAACAACAAAACTACAGGCCCCTCAACCTCGAAATTTGACAACACAACCTATCATCCACGCCTCGAGGTTGATACAACAAAAAGAAAAGAAAAATAAAGTCCTAATTAGAGGGAGAGGAATAATTGTTTTTATCCAATTGCTGCCAGTCACAAGGCTAACTTCCGCCCACTTGGTCTCCTAGCAACCTACTCAGCCCAGGGGACAGGCAAAAGAGTTTGAAGAGACCCCTAAGGGCCATCCAGCCCAACCCTTTCTACTATGCAGCAGGACACAATCGAAGCATTTACAACACATGGACAACATATAAATACTATACAATACTACACAGGGACATAGACCCCCCTCTACCCTCACCACTTTCACAGTACACAAACAACCAAATGCATACTAAACATAAAGACAACCATACAACAGACATTCAATACCACCACTACCTCAACCATTTCTCTCCAACACCACCAGACAACGCCACAGCAACGTGTGGCCGGGCACAGCTAATAATAATAATAATAATAATAATAATAATAATAATAATAATAATTGTTTTTGTAGTTGCTGAGTGTTGATTTCAGATTTTTCTTAGTTAAACCCTGGAGGGAGGGGCAGAGATATGTAGTAAAGTTGTAATGGAAAAGTCGAAAACTGATAAGAAATATGCTTAAAGATGTTTCGGTTTTGATTTTTCTCTATTGTTGGATTGTATACAGTATGGTATGTCTAAGAAACTGTAAAATGAGGAGAGAATGTATACTTATATATTTTGAATTATAAATTAATAATAATAACATTGATAATAAAACATGTATAGGTAGATGAAGGGTGTGTAGTGGAGAGAAGTTGTAATGGAAAAGTTAAAAGAATGATGGGAAATATGCTTGGGGATGTTCTTGATTTTTTTTTTTTTTGCTGTCAGATTGTATGCAACCTGATGTGTTTGAGATATTGTAGAATGAGGAAAATGTGAGATTGTACATTTGGATTGATAAATAAATAAAAACAAATTTAAAAAAAAAGTTAAACCCTGGAATTCACTGTGAAAAGATTTGATGACGGCTGTCAACTTGGGCTGCTTTAAAGAGGATAAGGTAAACACATAGTGATTAGGTCCACCAGTGGCCATATGCCACCTTCTGTGCCACAAGTAGACTTTATTACTTGTCCTGGAATGAAAACGTGTGTATTTGCATTTGTGATCAGCTATACCGATATCCCCTTTGTGTGACCAGGCAGGACTTTCTTATCTGGTATCAGACATGGATTGAGGTTCTGGGCTTTAGCCTGCCACTTTTGGACTCTCGCTTGCTGAGGTGTTCCTGAAAGTATCTCTGTAGATCTTAGAAAGCTATTTCTTGATTTAAGGCGTTAGCTTGCTGGCTGATATCCGAACAGAGACTGGGCCAGACATGTCAGTGCATTGGTCCTTTCATTATTGGCTGCTACTTCCCGACGGATGTGAAGTGGTGCAATATTGGCTAAACAATATAATTTCTCCAGGGATGTAGAGGCAGTAAGTGCACCTAAAGCTTCGGAGAGCTTCTGTTCAACCATTTCAAAGCTCTCTGCTTGAGCGGTGATGACACAATCGTCAGCATAGATGAAACTCTGTCTCTTCTGGCAGTGGCTGGTCATTTGTGTGAATGTTGAACATGGATGGAGCAAACACGCTCCCCTGAGACAGGCCGTTCTCCTGTTTCTCTGACTCTGGAACTCAACAAAAAAGCTCCTGTTTTGTAGCCGATTTCCTATGAAGCGGGTGAGGTGGTAGTTCTTTGTGATACAGTAGAGTCTCACTTATGTAACTTCCACTTATCCAACATTTTGTATTATCCAACACAGTCTGCCTTTTAGTAGTCCATGTTTTTATAGTCAATGTTTTCAATACATTGCAATATTTTGGTGCTAAAGTCGTAAATACAGTAATAACTACCGTGTTTCCCCGAAAATAAGACAGTGTCTTATATTAATTTTTGCTCCCAAAGATGTGCTAGGTCTTATTTTCAGGGGATGTCTTATTTTTCCATGAAGAAGAATTCACATTTATTGTTGAACAAAAAATGAACATTTATTATATACTGTACAGTAGTTGTCATCACAAACCAGCATAACCAGACAAACTGTGACTCCTATCAAGAATTTCTTGTTATTACCTTTATTTCCATGTACGTCTATTTACATTTACTGATCCTGCATGCGCTGGTGTTTTGTGTGGCGGTCATGCTTCCAAACAAAAACTTTGCTAGGTCTTACTTTCAGGGGAGGCCTTATATTTAGCAATTCAGCAAAACCTCTACTAGGTCTTATTTTCTGGGGATGTCTTATTTTAGGGGAAACAGGGTATATAATGTTACCATGTATTGAACTGCTTTTTCTATCAGTTTGTTATAAAACATGACGTTTTGGTTCTTAATTTGTAAAATCATAACGTAATTTGATGTTTAATAGGCTTTTCCTTAATCCCTCCTTATTTTCCAACATTTTCACTTATTCAACATTCTTTTCTTTTTGTTGTATCAACCTAGAGCTGTGGATGATGGGTTGTGTTGTCAAATTTAGAGCCAACAAAACTTATTCTTTGAACGCTTGCTCACGTAGCCAGGTCTTCACTTTCTTTCTAAAACTCAAAAGGGATGGAGCCTGCCGGATGTCATTAGGGAGGTATATATATATATCCATTAATCTTATAAAATCATTTCCCCCTGAAATATTTGTTAAACTCTCCTACAGATAGATAGGCATTAACCCCCTGCATGCATTTGCAGTCCCTGTGTACTTATATATCTCTATCTATCTATCTATCTATCTATCTATCTATCTATCTATCTATCTATCTGTATACATTAATTTTATATATGAATTTTCCCCTCATATGTTAGCAGGTCTTTTCAAATCTTATATACATATAGATGCATGTACCTGTATATTTGTATCCATATATATACACTAGCTGTGCCCTGCCATGCATTGCTGTGGCCCATTGGAATTGCACTGAATAGCTCCGGTTTTTGGGTTTTTTTTAGGTCTTGTGGAGGTTCGTGACGCGATATTTTGTGGTTTCAACCTCGAGGCGTGGATGATGGATTGTGTTATGAAATTTCGAGGTTGGGGGGGTGTTTAGTTTTGTTGTTTTGCTTGGTGCCAGGATTCCATCACTCTTTTATATATATATAGATTATTTAACATACTGATGCCTTGATTAATGGAATTTTATTGGTATCTATTTTTATTTTGAAATTTACCAGCAGCTTTAATATTTGTATAGAATGTAACCAGGTCTTTCCGAGCCTGGTTGTTTGGCTTGGTACTTTGATATAGCCTAAGGGCTAATCAATAAAATGTTCTTCCAGTAGCTGCTGCATTTCCCACCCTCAGCTTATACTCGGGTCAATAAGTTATCCTAGTTTTTTGTGGTAAAATTAGGTGCCTCGGCTTATTTATATTCGGGTCAGCTTATACTCGGGTATATACGGTAGTTAGTTCACTTTATTATGGACAATGACCAGCTTGCAATGAGGAGTAGTTAGTTAGTTTAGGATAGGCTGCCGTGGACTCCACTTTGTGGCCCCATTTCTTAAGGGTGGCGGGAGAGAGGGGTTGTGAAATAAAGTCTGCATCACAGTCTGTTCAGCGCCTTCTAAGTGAGCCCAGAAGGGAGTTTCTCGTCAACCACTGATTGAGGTTCCGGGTTTTAGCCTGCCACTTTTGGACTCTCGCTTGCTGAGGTGTTCCTGCAAGTATCTCTGTAGATACTCGACTGAATGAGCTTGAACTCAAGATGAGTAAACGAAAACTGTCGTACTTTGGATACGCCATGCGATAACATGGAGCATTATGGAGCCCCCGGTGGCACAGCGGATTAAACCGCTGAGCTGCCAGATATGCTGACCAAAAGGTTGGCGGTTCAAATCCGGGGAGCGGAGTGAGCTCCCTCTGTTATCCCCAGCTTCTGTCAACCTAGCAGTTCGAAAAAGCCCTTTGCAAGGACAGCCTTACTAGTTGCAACCTGTTAATGGCACAATTAGGAGTTGCAGTCTATGTCTGTGTGTGTGTGCGTGTTTAAAACGGATGAATTATTCCGACTTGAACGTTGATCATTAAATTTACGGGATTAGGTTAAGAACTTAATAAAGTGTTGCTGTGTGATCCAATTATTTCTAAAGATTTCCCTTTGCCGCCTCCCCCTTCACCCCCTTTCTCCAAGATTTTGTTTTAATTAAGAATTAGCTAAAAGGCCAGTCAAGTTTTAAGGTAGGAGACAAGAGAGAGAAAAAGAGAGAGAGAGAGTTGAGGCATTTTGTACATACCAACATGTGAGAATGTACCGTATATACTCGAGTATAAGTCGACCCAAGTATAAGATGAGGCACCTAATTTTACCACAAAAATCTGGGAAAACATTGACTCAAGTATAAGCCGAGAGCAGTAAATTTCAGAAATAAAAATAGATACCAATAAAATTACATTAATTGAGGCATCAGTAAGTCCAATGTTTTTGAAGATTTACATAAAACTCTAATTTAAGACTGTCCAACTCTGATTAAATCATTACTCTCATCTTCTTCAATGTAAATGCCCTTATGTATCCTTTTAATAATAATAGAGTAAAATAATACATGTAATAATAATAATAATAAATACAGGAAAATAATACAAGTAGAGTAGAGTCTCACTTATCCAAGCCTCTCTTATCTAAGTTTCTGGATTATCCAAGCCATTTTTGTAGTCCCATGTTTTCAATACATCGCGATATTTTGGTGCTAAATTCGTAAATACAGTAATTACTACATAACATTACTTTGTATTGAACTACGTTTTCTGCAAAATTTGTTGTATAACATGACGTTTTGGTGCTTCATTTGTAAAATCATAACCTAATTTGATGTTTAATAGGCTTTTCCTTAATCCCTCCTTATTATCCAAGATATTCGCTTATCCAAGCTTCTGCCGGCCCGTTTAGCTTGGATAAGTGAGACTCTACTGTAATAATAAATAGAGTAAAATAATAAATGCAATAATAATAATAATAATAATAATAATAATAAGATCAGAGTGAAATAATAAATGTATTAATAATAATGGAGCCTCCGGTGGCGTAGTGGATTAAAGCTTTGTGACTTGAAGGTTGGGTTGCTGATCTGAGTAAAATAATACTTGTGATAATAGTAATAATAATAATAAATACAGTAAAATAATAAATGTAATAATAAATAGAGTAAAATAATAATAGTGAAATAATCAATATTATTAATAAAATGGAGTAAAATAAATGTAAGTAAAAATAATGATAGAGTAAAATAATAAATGTAATAGAGTAAAATAATAAATGTAATAACAATAATATCAGTGAAATAATAAATGTATTATTAATAAAAATAGAGTAAAATAAATGTGATAGTAACAATAATGATAGAGTAAAATAATAAATGTAATACCAGAGTAAAATAATACATGTAATAATAAAGTAAAATAATAAATGTAATAACAATAATATCAGTAAAATAATAAATGTATTAATAATAAAAATAGAGTAAAATAAATGTAATAGTAACAATAATGATAAAGTAAAATAATAAATGTAATAATAGAGTAAAATAATACATGTAATAATAATATCATTGAAATAATAAATGTATTAATAAAAACTAGCGTAAAATAAATGTAATAGTAACAATAATGATAGTTAAATAATAAATGTAATAATAGAGTAACATAATAAATGTACAGTAGAGTCTCACTTATCCAAGCTCCACTTATCCAAGGTTCTGTATTATCCAAGGCTGTTTGCCTTTTAGTAGTCAATGTGTTTGTAGTCAATTTTTCAATAAATTGAGAAATTTTGGTGCCAAATTATTACATAACGTTATCGTGTACTGAACAGCTTTTTCTATCCATTTGTTGTGAAGCATGATGTTTTGGTGCTTAATTTGTAAAATCATAACATAATTTGATGTTTAATAGGCTTTTCCTTAATTCCTCCTTATTACCCAATATTTTTGCTTATCCAATGTTCTGCCGGCCCGTTTATGTCGGATAAGTGAGACTCTACTGTAATAACAATAATAATATCCGTGAAATAATAAATGTATTAATAGAAAAAAATAGAGTAAAATAAATGTAATAGTAACAATAATGATAGAGTAAAATAATAAATGAAATATTAATAACAATAATAATAGAGAAAAAAGTTGGGGAGCATCCAGGGAGGAGTTTCCGTCTCTTCTCCGCTCCCCTTTATCTGCGGCCATTTCCCTCTGGTACTGGAGAAATGGAATGGAAAAGCTGAGGGTTTGTGTTTTATCTTTCCTCCCCAGGTTGGGAGCTTGCGAAGTGGCTTACACAAGTGCTAAAAACATTTCATTGCAATAATTAACATGCCTAAATGACAGGGAGATAAAGCATCCCTGAGGCAGACGGAGCACCAAATTGGACTCTGGCTATCCTAGGGATTTGTATTCATAAATCCAGGTAGAATCTCAACCGCAACAGTTTATTTTAGTTAAAGATGTCCAGAGGAAGCGAGCCCATCACCTCTCCAAGTCATTGGTTCCACTGCTTTTTTAAAAAATTGTGTTGAGAACACAATGTAAGTCAATCCCGGTGTGAGAGAATTGGCCGTCTACAGAGACGTTGCCCAGGTGGCACCCAAATGTGTTGCTGGGCAACGTCTCTGTAGATGGCCAATTCTTTGTTTGTTTACGGAGGCATTGAATGTTTGCCATTGTATGTTGGAATCCGCCCTGATTCGCCATAAGGAGATAGGGCAGAATACAAATAAAAGTTTCATCATCATCATCATCATCATCATCATCATCATCATCATCATTATTCCAGTAGAGTCTCACTTATCCAACACCCGCTTATCCAACGTTCTGGATTATCCAACGCATTTTTGCAGTCAATGTTTTCAATATATCGTGATATTTGGTGCCAAATTCGTAAATACAGTAATTACTACATAGCATTACTGCGTAAGTGAGACTCTACTGTACTTTAAACACAACAAGATCAGTCCACAGCAGACACTCTGCTGGCTGTTGTACTGGATCACACGCCAGACACTTCCCAAGTGTCTAGGACTGTGTGATGTATTATTATTATTATTATTATTATTATTATTATTATTATTATTATTATTATTATTATTATTTTATTGTATGACACAGCAAACAAGATAGACATGCTGGATTTCATATCACAAAATCACAAGTCGAACACTTCCCAAGTGTACAATTATTATTATTATTATTATTATTATTATTATTATTATTATTATTATTATTATTGTCTTGTCGAAGGCTTTCATGGCCAGGATCACAGGGTTGTTGTCACAACCTCTGAGGATGCCTGCCATAGATGTGGGCGAAACGTCAGGAGAGAATACTTCTGGAACCACCCGCACTGGTTTCTGCCAGAGTCTTTGAAGTTCAATCTTGAGGTCCTGATAGCGGTTGAGTTTTTCCTGTTGTTTTTCGTCAATGCGACTGTCACCTGGGATGGCGACATCAATGATCCAAACCTTTTTCTTTTCCACAACTGTGATGTCTGGTGTGTTGTGTTCCAGAACTTTGTCTGTCTGGATTCGGAAGTCCCACAGTATCTTTGCGTGCTCATTTTCCAATACTTTTGCAGGTTTGTGATCCCACCAGTTCTTTGATGCTGGGAGGTGGTACTTGAGGCATAAATTCCAATGAATCATTTGGGCCTCATAGTTGTGCCTCTGTTTGTAGTCAGTCTGTGCAATTTTCTTACAGCAGCTGAGGATATGATCAATGGTTTCATCAGCTTCCTTGCAGAGTCTGCATTTTGGGTCATCAGCTGATTTTTCGATCTTGGCCTTAATTGCATTTGTTCTGATGGCTTGCTCCTGGGCTGCAAGGATCAGGCCTTCTATTATTATTATTATTATTATTATTATTATTATTATTATTATTATTATTATTATTATTATTCTCCTCTCATGTCCCTGCAAACTAGAGCTGACAGACGGAAGCTCGCCCCGTATCACGGATTCGAACCAGCAACCTTCAGGTCAGCAGTTCACAAGGGTTTAACCCATTATGCCAGCACCGCTCTTGGTTCTACTGCTGAACTGCTCTTATCATCAAGGAGGTCCTTCTAAAGTTTTAAAATGTAATTTAAAACTATTAGATCTGGTCCAAGCTTCTGGTGCGGCAGAGAAAAAATCCACACTTATCCACACCTGTATTTCTATCTCAGCTCCTGATATTTCCTCTTTTCGAGACCTTGTCTGTCTATGAGCAGTGCAGATCTCTCCCTGACATTGTAAATTAACCAGATGGAACCACTTAATTTCCGAACAGCGTACCTATTCTGATTATAGCTCTTTAGGCCGTAATCCTCCTTCAAACCTGTTGTTAATGACCAGTTTGTTGTTCACTGGGGGGTGCTACTTGCAGTAAAGCTGGCTGTTAGTTGCTTCAAAGATTCCTCGCTCTTTCCCGCTTATGTTACGATATTTCCGTGGCCGGGGTTTTAATGGTCTTTATTGTTTTCCAGCTCTTTTATATGCCTCCTAGACTGATTACTTTCTTGTTGCCAAAATGCTGTTGAAAAAGAAACTCTCCCTCTTTCTCTGCATTTCATGTCTATGGATTACATATTTGCATTCACTTGAAATAAGAACCAGGCAGTAACAAAAGGTGTAAGATTAATAGAAGTGGGTAAATTATTACTATTATTATTTTTTACTGTATGACACAGCAAACAAAATAGATATGCTTGATTTCGTATCACAAAATCACAAGTCAAACACTTCCCAAGTGTCTAGGACTGTGTGATATATTTTCGGATGATGTGTGCAGATCCCAGTAGGGTGGCCTTTTGCAGTTGGGTTATTATTATTATTATTATTATTATTATTATTATTAACACAACAAGATGAGTCCACAGCAGACACTCTGCTGGCTGTTGTACTGAATCACACGCCGGACACTTCCCAATAATAATAATAATAATCATCATCATCATCATCTATCTATATATATAGAAAAGAGTGATGGCATCAGGGCAGCGGACAAAACAACAAAACTACAGGCCCCTCAACCTCGAAATTTGACAACACAACCTATCATCCACGCCTCGAGGTTGATACAACAAAAAGAAAAGAAAAATAAAGTCCTAATTAGAGGGAGAGGAATAATTGTTTTTATCCAATTGCTGCCAGTCACAAGGCTAACTTCCGCCCACTTGGTCTCCTAGCAACCTACTCAGCCCAGGGGACAGGCAAAAGAGTTTGAAGAGACCCCTAAGGGCCATCCAGCCCAACCCTTTCTACTATGCAGCAGGACACAATCGAAGCATTTACAACACATGGACAACATATAAATACTATACAATACTACACAGGGACATAGACCCCCCTCTACCCTCACCACTTTCACAGTACACAAACAACCAAATGCATACTAAACATAAAGACAACCATACAACAGACATTCAATACCACCACTACCTCAACCATTTCTCTCCAACACCACCAGACAACGCCACAGCAACGTGTGGCCGGGCACAGCTAATAATAATAATAATAATAATAATAATAATAATAATAATAATAATAATTGTTTTTGTAGTTGCTGAGTGTTGATTTCAGATTTTTCTTAGTTAAACCCTGGAGGGAGGGGCAGAGATATGTAGTAAAGTTGTAATGGAAAAGTCGAAAACTGATAAGAAATATGCTTAAAGATGTTTCGGTTTTGATTTTTCTCTATTGTTGGATTGTATACAGTATGGTATGTCTAAGAAACTGTAAAATGAGGAGAGAATGTATACTTATATATTTTGAATTATAAATTAATAATAATAACATTGATAATAAAACATGTATAGGTAGATGAAGGGTGTGTAGTGGAGAGAAGTTGTAATGGAAAAGTTAAAAGAATGATGGGAAATATGCTTGGGGATGTTCTTGATTTTTTTTTTTTTTGCTGTCAGATTGTATGCAACCTGATGTGTTTGAGATATTGTAGAATGAGGAAAATGTGAGATTGTACATTTGGATTGATAAATAAATAAAAACAAATTTAAAAAAAAAGTTAAACCCTGGAATTCACTGTGAAAAGATTTGATGACGGCTGTCAACTTGGGCTGCTTTAAAGAGGATAAGGTAAACACATAGTGATTAGGTCCACCAGTGGCCATATGCCACCTTCTGTGCCACAAGTAGACTTTATTACTTGTCCTGGAATGAAAACGTGTGTATTTGCATTTGTGATCAGCTATACCGATATCCCCTTTGTGTGACCAGGCAGGACTTTCTTATCTGGTATCAGACATGGATTGAGGTTCTGGGCTTTAGCCTGCCACTTTTGGACTCTCGCTTGCTGAGGTGTTCCTGAAAGTATCTCTGTAGATCTTAGAAAGCTATTTCTTGATTTAAGGCGTTAGCTTGCTGGCTGATATCCGAACAGAGACTGGGCCAGACATGTCAGTGCATTGGTCCTTTCATTATTGGCTGCTACTTCCCGACGGATGTGAAGTGGTGCAATATTGGCTAAACAATATAATTTCTCCAGGGATGTAGAGGCAGTAAGTGCACCTAAAGCTTCGGAGAGCTTCTGTTCAACCATTTCAAAGCTCTCTGCTTGAGCGGTGATGACACAATCGTCAGCATAGATGAAACTCTGTCTCTTCTGGCAGTGGCTGGTCATTTGTGTGAATGTTGAACATGGATGGAGCAAACACGCTCCCCTGAGACAGGCCGTTCTCCTGTTTCTCTGACTCTGGAACTCAACAAAAAAGCTCCTGTTTTGTAGCCGATTTCCTATGAAGCGGGTGAGGTGGTAGTTCTTTGTGATACAGTAGAGTCTCACTTATGTAACTTCCACTTATCCAACATTTTGTATTATCCAACACAGTCTGCCTTTTAGTAGTCCATGTTTTTATAGTCAATGTTTTCAATACATTGCAATATTTTGGTGCTAAAGTCGTAAATACAGTAATAACTACCGTGTTTCCCCGAAAATAAGACAGTGTCTTATATTAATTTTTGCTCCCAAAGATGTGCTAGGTCTTATTTTCAGGGGATGTCTTATTTTTCCATGAAGAAGAATTCACATTTATTGTTGAACAAAAAATGAACATTTATTATATACTGTACAGTAGTTGTCATCACAAACCAGCATAACCAGACAAACTGTGACTCCTATCAAGAATTTCTTGTTATTACCTTTATTTCCATGTACGTCTATTTACATTTACTGATCCTGCATGCGCTGGTGTTTTGTGTGGCGGTCATGCTTCCAAACAAAAACTTTGCTAGGTCTTACTTTCAGGGGAGGCCTTATATTTAGCAATTCAGCAAAACCTCTACTAGGTCTTATTTTCTGGGGATGTCTTATTTTAGGGGAAACAGGGTATATAATGTTACCATGTATTGAACTGCTTTTTCTATCAGTTTGTTATAAAACATGACGTTTTGGTTCTTAATTTGTAAAATCATAACGTAATTTGATGTTTAATAGGCTTTTCCTTAATCCCTCCTTATTTTCCAACATTTTCACTTATTCAACATTCTGCCGGCCCGTTTATGTTGGATAAGTGAGACTCGCTTATTCAATGTTCTGGATTATCCAATACATTTTGTAGTCAATGTTTTCAATACATTGTGATATTTTGGTGCTAAATTCGTAAATACAGTAATTACTACATAGCATTACTGCGTATTGAACTGCTTTTTCTGTCAAATTTGTTGTATAACATGGTGTTTTGGTGCTTAATTTGTAAAATCATAACCTAATTTGATGTTTAATAGGCTTTTCCTTAATCCCTCCTTATTATCCAAGATATTCGCTTATCCAACGTTCTGCCGGCCCGTTTATGTTGGATAAGTGAGACTCTACTGTATATAATGTTACCGTGTATTGAACTGCTTTTTCTATCAGTTTGTTATAAAACATGAGGTTTTGGTTCTTAATTTGTAAAATCATAACGTAATTTGATGTTTAATAGGCTTTTCCTTAATCCCTCCTTATTTTCCAACATTTTCACTTATTCAACATTTTGCCGGCCCGTTTATGTTGGATAAGTGAGACTCGCTTATCCAATGTTCTGGATTATCCAATGCATTTTGTAGTGAATGTTTTCAATATATCGTGATATTTTGTTGCTAAATTTGTAAATACAATAATTACTACATAGCATTACTGCGTATTGAACTACTTTTTCTGTCAAATTTGTTGTATAACATGATGTTTTGGTGCTTAATTTGTAAAATCATAACCTAATTTGATGTTTAATAGGCTTTTCCTTAATGCCTCCTTATTATCCAAGATATTCGCTTATCCAACGTTCTGCCGGCCCGTTTATGTTGGATAAGTGAGACTCTACTGTATTTAAAACCTGTAAGAGTCATCTTGTCTTTCTAGAAATTGCTCTCCTCCTCCTCACCCAGATTTGGGAACCCTACCTTTAACTATAGTTCTTTTTCAAGGGATCATATGTGAGTTCACATATATGGAAAGAAGAGATCCATATGTGTCAGTCATTAGAGATTACAAATGCTGCATAAAAACAGGAGAGCTTTCCATCACTCACTCAGCCACTGCTTAAGAGGGCCTCACTTTGTCCCAAAAATGGAAGCTCTCCAACTCTTCCCCGCAGAATAAAGCAGCCCTCTTGTTGTGTCAACCAATTAGTTTAGAAATGCGGGGAATAAATATTTAAGAGGACCCCTTTCTTCCGAAGCCACATGCCACCTGAATCTCCTCCTGCTTTCCTGATAGAACCACCCACTGGTTGAAGGCAAGGTTTAAACAGCTGTGTGAGATCAATGGGATCAGAAGTCCAACAAAGGAAAAATCCTGCCTTGGCCTGCTGTGTCTCATAAACTGGAGCAGCAAGAGGAAGAAGAAAGAGAGAGAGAGAAAGAGAGAGGAGGAAATCTGCTCACTGCGTCTGCTTGGCATGTTTAAAGTGGCTTAAACCACATTTTTTCTTCTACTCTCATTGATACTGTCTCCTTCCAAGTCTCGATGTAGCACAAAATCCACATAACAGTGGGTAAGGTCAGAACTACGAAGGTTGAATGAGAGGTAATGCCTCCACCTTCGTTACTTGGGTTTGGATGGGAATATTTTAATAAATCAAACACATAAATAATCCTTAGTATGTGCACTATTCACTTTCCCACATAATCACCAGACAATTAGATACATTTCTGCCAACGATGAACAAGTTCTCTGAAGCCGTCATGGAAGAAGTCGACACTGTTTCCGCATCCAACGTCTCACAGTTCTCTCAACATCTGATAGCCAAGCAAAGCAATAATGTGACCCACACGTTCTTGTGAAATGCCAGTGATGCTTGAAATTCCTCTCTGAGTGATACGACGACCGTCCTGAATCAATCTGTCAACCTTTTGCTTGTGAAACTCAGTGGTTGCTGTCACAGGACTTCCAACTCTTTGTTTGTCACGCAAGTCAGATGTTCCCACCTTAACATCTTTAAACTTACTCACCCAACAACACATAGGATTCACATCAACACAATCACTATAAACAGCTTGCATACACTGATGAACCTCCTTTGGGGTGACACATTCTGCTGTCAAGAATTCAGTGACTGCATGTTGCTTATAATAATATTATAATATTAATAATAATAATTTTATTTTTTTACCCCGCCCCATCTCCCATCTCCTTAAGTTGCATTGACTGACCGTCTGCGCAGGGTTCCATACTTCGCACTTTGACAACACAACCGTTCAATGCTAAGGCTTCTCCGTCTGCGCAGGGTTCCATACTTCGCACTTTAACAACACAACTGTTCAATGCCAAGGCTTCCCCATCTGCGCAGGGTTCCATACTTCGCACTTTAACAACACAACCGTTCAATGCTAAGGCTTCTCCATCTGCGCAGGGTTCCATACTTCGCACTTTAACAACACAACCGTTCAATGCTAAGGCTTCTCCATCTGCGCAGGGTTCCATACTTCACACTTTAACAACACAACTGTTCAATGCTAAGGCTTCCCCGTCTGCGCAAGGTTCCATACTTCGCACTTTAACAACACAACCGTTCAATGCTAAGGCTTCTCCATCTGCGCAGGGTTCCATACTTCACACTTTAACAACACAACTGTTCAATGCTAAGGCTTCCCGCCAAATGGAACTGTAGAAGAGATTCTACTGAACAAGCCATACCTGCCTCATACCAGTACTGCCATTTGCTGAGGAGTTACGAAGCTGGAGGCATTACTTTTCATTCAACCTTCGTACTTCCCGCACACTGAGTTTTGCAATTCTTAATACAACAGTAATGTAATCCCCAAGTACATCTGTACCTTGCAGCAACTGCCTAATCTCCGTCACCATTATTGCTCTCAATGGTATTTAACATAATAGCGTTGACCAGGATGAGCTTATTTGAAATTAACATGGAGATGGCCTGTACTCAGCCGGATCTCTGCAGCAATTCACCATTAATTACCTAACTGTTATTTTTAAGTGTTAACCATAAACCAGGCTCCTGATACATTTGCATTCAGAAGGAAAAAAGGGAAGCCGGGTGGTCGTGAACGGGGAGAAGATGTAGGGAGGTCAATGAGAAATAAATTAGAACAGAAGCTAAGTGCTGCTTCCAACTTTCATATTCCCCAATTAGTTTATGATCTGGAGGTAAAGTGTTTAACCTCGGGGTCATGATCTCTCTCCCATCCTTATCCCACTATGAATATATTTCCTCTAATTTCTCACCTTCTGTAGCTATAGAAACTTGGAATACTACTTCTTCCCAGAAAACCCACTTCATTTTCCTAGGATTTTCCAAATATGTGATTCATTTGCTGTTGACAGTTGCCACCAAGTCATCTTCAACTTGTAGTAATCTTACTAGCTTGGGTACCTGGCATTGCCCAGGTTATTTGAAAAAGCACAATGGAGGACAGGGTTATAAAGACTGATCTCTGGATATTTGCCTCCTAAGCTCTAAATTCTTTACAGCCACATGTCACTTCATGCTCTGCTTGCTGTGAGCTGAATGCCCAACTATAAAATTTTTTTTTGCATATTTTGGATGTTCTGCTATTTTTAAGATGAATGCTCAACCATAAGTATCCTTGTGTTGTCGAAGGCTTTCATGGCCGGAAGCACAGGGTTGTTGTGTGTTTTCCGGGCTGTGTGGCCATGTTCCAGAAGTATTCTCTCCTGATGTTTCGCCCACATTTATGGCAGGTATCCTCAGAGGTTTTGAGATATATGGAGAAACAAAGCAAGGAATGTATATACAGTAGAGTCTCACTTATCCAACATAAACGGGCCGGCAAAACGTTGGATAAGCGAATATGTTGGATAATAAGGAGAGAGTAAGGAGAAGCCTACTAAACATCAAATTAGGCTATGATTTTACAAATTAAGCACCAAAACATCATGTTATACAACAAATCTGGCAGAAAAAGTAGTTCAATACACAGTAATGGTATGTAGTAATTACTGTATTTACGAATTTCACACCAAAATATCATGATATATTGAAAACATTGACTACAGAAATACGTTGGATAATCCAGAACGTTGGATAAGCAAGTGTTGGATAAGTGAGACTCTACTGTATATCTCTGGAAGGCCCTGAATGGGGGAAAGAACTCTTGTCTATTGGAAGCCAGTGTGAATGTTGCAATTAATCACCTTGATTAGCATTAAATGCCCTTCCAGGCTTCACATCCTGGCCTAGGGGAATCTTTTGTTCAGAGTCGTTACCTGCCCAGGATTGATTCATGTCTGGAATTCTTCTGTCTTCAGAGCGTTGCTCCTTATTTACTGTTTTGATTTTGGAGTTTTTTAATACTGGTAGCCAGATTTTGTTCATCCGCCATAGATGTGGGCGAAATATCAGGAGAAAATGCTTTTGGACCATGGCCATACAGCCCAGAAAACACACAACAACCCTGTGATCCCGGCCACGAAAGCCTTCGACAACATAGTGGAGGATCTTCTGGTCAAAGGAAATCTAGTATAATGCTAACTTTGTGTTTTTAAATACATTATAACTGTATCCTCGATTTGCTTCTGACAAGAAAAATAAATAAATTGTAACAAACGCAGAAACTTAAATGTTAATTAAGTAGCAACAAGAAGTGTATGATACTTAGTTTTTTTGGTTTGGAGCATTGGAAGTCAATGTTACAGTAGAGTCTCACTTATCCAACATTAACTTATCCAATGTTCTGGATTATCCAACGCAGTCTGCCTCCCACCCAGGTCCACAGCTATTTCTCTAGGAAGCAAGGACTGAACTTTTTACAGATTTAATTTCTGACAATGTTGTTACTATCAGTTCAATTTATGCAATTCTATCTTTCTTTGTAGTCAATGTTTTTGTAGTTAACTAGCTGTGCTCGGCCATGCGTTGCTGTGGAGTTGTCTGGTGGTGTTGGTAAGAAATTGTTGAGGTAGTGGTGGTATTGAATGTCTGTTGTATGGTTGTCTTTATGTTTAGTATCACACTGAAGTGGATTATATGGCAGTGTGGAGTCGAGATAATCCAGTTCAAAGCAGATAATATAAGATTCTGAATGGGTTATATAGCTGTGTGGAAGGACCTTGAGTCTACACTGCCATATAATCCAGTTAAAATCTGATAATCTGTGGAAGAGGCCTAAGTGAGGCCTAACTGTGCCTGTCCCCTGGGCTGAGTAGGTTGCTAGGAGACCAAGTGGGCGGAGCTTAGCCTTCAAACTGGCAGCAACTGGATAAAAACTATTATTCCTCTCCTTGTAATTAGGACTTTATTTTTCTTTTCTTTTTGTTGTATCAACCTAGAGCCGTGGATGATGGGTTGTGTTGTCAAATTTCGAGGTTGGGGGGCCTGTAGTTTTGTTGTTTTGTCCGCTGCCCTGATGCCATCACTCTTTTATATATATACTAGCTGTGCCCGGCCACGCGTTGCTGTGGCGAAGTCTGGTGGTCTGGGAAATAAAGTATTGAGGAATTGGTGGTAGTTAAGGTCAAGGGTAAAGGTTTTCCCCAGACATTAAGTCCAGTCGTGTCTGACTCTGGAGGTTGGTGCTCATCTCCATTTCTAAGCCGAAGAGCCGGCGTTGTCCGTAGACTCCTCCAAGGTCATGTGGGATGACTGCATGGAGCGGTGTTACCTTCCCGCCGGAGCAGTACCTATTGATGCACTCACATTTGCATGTTTTTGAACTTCTGGGTTGGCAGAAGCTGGGGCTAACAGTGGGGGCTCTCTCCGCTCCCCCAATTCAAACCTGTGGCCTTTCGGTCCAGAAGTTCAGCAGCTCAGCGCTTTAACACGCTGCGCCAGCAGGGGATATTATTTCCTAAAGGTTGTGAATATACAATATTCCTGATTGGTTTTTTTTGTTTGTTGGAGGCAAGTATGAATGCTGCAATTAGGAAAAATGATTAGGATGTAATGGCCTTGCAGCTTTAAAGCCTGGCTGTTTCCTCCCTGAGTGAATTTTTTGTTGGGAGGTGTTAGCTGGCCCTGATTGTTTCCTGTCTGGAATTCCCTTGTTTTCAGAGTGGTGTTGTTTGCGATAATGTATGTGCTTCTACTGTTTGTGGCCCTGAGAAAACAGAGGATTTTCCAGACTTTGATGATGGGAATACTTTGTTGGGAGGTGTTAGCTGGCCCTGATTGTTTCCTGTGTGGAATTCCCCTGTTTATTTACTGTCCTGGTTTTAGAGATTATATTGTTCTGCATTATTCTATCCCAGTAATTATTTCATATTAAAGAAGAATCTCACTTATCCAACATTCGCTTATACAATGTTCTGGATTATCCAACGCAGTCTGCCTTTTCATAATCAATGTTTTTGTAGTCAGTGTTTTAAATTCATTGTGATATTTTAGTGGTAAATTTGTAAATACAGTACAGTAGAGTCTCACTTATCCAACATAAACGGGCCGGCAGAACGTTGGATAAGCGAATATGTTGGATAATGAGGAATTAAGGATAACCCTATTAAACATCAAATTATGATTTTACAAATTAAGCACCAAAACATCATGTTAGACAACAAATTTGTCAGAAAAAGTAGTTCAGTACACAGTAATGCTATATAGTAATTACTGTATTTATGAATTTAGCACCAAAATATCACGATATATTGAAAGCATTGACTACAAAAATGCGTTGGATAATCCAGAACGTTGGATAAGCGAGTGTTGGATAAGTGAGACTCTACTGTAAATACTACATAGCATTACTGCGCATGGAACTACTTTTTCTGTCAAATTTGTTGTATAATATGATGTTTTGGTGCTTAATTTGTATAACGATTACCTAATTTGATGTTTAATTGGCTTTTCCTGAATCCCTTCTTATTATCCAACATACTCACTTATCCTGCCGGCCTGTTTACGTTGGATAAGTGAGACTCTACTGTATACTGATAATCTTAAATTATCTGCTTAGAACTGGATTATATGAGGCCTTTTCTTCACAGCTGTATAAAATGCACACTGAAGTGGATTATATGGCAGTGTGGAGTCAAGATAATCCAGTGCAAAGCAGATAATATAAGATTACAAATGGGTAATATAGCTGTGTTGAAGGGCCTTGAGTCTACACTGCCATATAATCCAGTGCAAATTAGATAATCTGTGGAAGAAGTCTAAGTGAGGCCTAAATCTGCCTGTCCCCTAACTGAAACCTGGCTGTCCCTTGGTTGCTAGGCAACCAAGTGGGCAGAGATTAGCCCTCTAAACTGGCAGCAATTGGATAAAAAAAATTATTGCTCTCCCTCTAATTAGGACTTTATTTTTCTTTTCTTTTTGTTGTATCAACCTTGAGGCGTGGATGATGGGTTGTGTTGTCAAATTTTGAGGTTGGGGGGCCTGTACTTTTGTTGTTTTGTGAATTGCCGTGATGCCATCACTCTTTTATATATATAGATAGATGTTTTCGATACATTGTGATGTTTTGGTGCTCAATTCATAAAAACAGTTACTACTACATAACTTTACCATGTATTGAACTGCTTTTTCTGTCGATTTTTTGTAAAACACGATGTTTCAGTGCTTAATTTGTAAAATCAAAATGTAATTTGATGTTTAATAGGATTTTCCTTAATCTTTCCTTATTATCCAACATTTATACGTCCTGGCCCGTTTATGTTGGATAAGTGAGACTCTGTTATACATTGTTTTCTTTGTCGTGGTAGTAATAGGGTAGTTTGTTGTTGTTGGGGATGTACCCTGTTTTAGTTGTTAGTCTTGTTTTGTACGTGTCTGTAATAATACAATAAAGATATATGCACAATCCAAGCTAAACAAAAGACAAGAAGCAAAAGAGACTTAGCGGACATAAAAGCTTCTTTCTCAGATGCTTTGTTAACTGGGGAGTGTCTGTATATGGAAAGAAAGGTTAGGCATATATTTGATTTGGGTACGTACAATATCCCAGTGTCCTTTTTTAGATAACTAGGCTGCGCCGGTTGAAAGTGTGAGGTCTCTCCTGACACAGTTTCTTTTCCTTTTAAACTTTTCCCTATCTGAAGAGATCTTAAAGGGCTGAGTCATTTTTACTTGCACCTGTTCTGTGTCCCAGATAAAACACCCCTAGACAAGAAACGAATTGCTTAGCTGAGGTTCTTTTTTCTACAGCTAAGGAGCACATCTCTATCTTGCATAGACTGTAGGAAAGGATAGGATTTTTTTTTTCCGTTATGGAAATATCTCTGGGAATATTTCATTTATTTACTATTAAGAAATGTAGGGTTTTTTTGTAAATAAACTTTAGCCAGAACTCTGGATTTTTTTTCCTTGTAAGCTCTAAATTTTTTACAGCCACATGGCACTTCACGTTCTGCTTGCTGTCAGCCGAATGCTCAACGATAGGAATCCTGTTTTTGCATATTTTTGGATGCTCTGCTGTTTTTGGATAATTTTTTCTTAACACCCAGAAAATCCTAACAGGTCTCCTTTTCCAGTTTATCAAGCATGATCATATTTCCTACTGAGTCACATCATCATATGTCCAAATTTGTCTCAATTTACCATATACAGTAGAGTCTCATTTATCCAACATAAAAGGGCCGGCAGAACGTTGGATAAGCGAATATGTTAGATAATAAGGAGAGATTAAGGAGAAGCCCATTAAACATCAAATTAGGTTATGATTTTACAAATTAGGCACCAAAACATCATGTTATACAACAAATTTGACAGAAAAAGTAGTTCAATAGGCAGTAATGCTATGTAGTAAAGATTGTATTTACGAATTTAGCACCTAAATATCACAATATATTGAAAACATTGACTACAAAAATGCGTTGGATAATCCAGAACGTTGGATAAGCGAATGTTGGATAAGTGAGACTCTACTGTATACTCGAGTAAAGCCGACCCGAATATAAGCCGAGGCACCTAATTTTACCACAAAAGAACTGGGAAAACATTGACTCCAGTATAAGCCGAGATACCAATAAAATTACATTAATTGAGGCATCAGTAGTTTAAATGTTTTTGAATCTTTACATCAAACTGTAGTTTAAGATATGACTGTTCAACTCTGATTAAATCATTATTTTCATCTTCTTAAATGTAAATGTGCTTATGTATCCTTTTAATAATAATAATGAAATAATAAATGTAATAATAATAATAATAAATGCAGTAAAATAATAAATGTAATAATAGAGTAAAATAATAAATGTATTAATAATAATAAAAATAGAGTAAAATAAATGTAAAAGTAACAACAATAATAGAGTAAAATAATAAATGTAATAATAATAATTAATAGAGTAAAATAATAAATGTAACAATACCAATAATAATAGAGAAAAATAATAAATCTACCATATATACTTGAGTATAAGCCAACCTGAATATAAGCCCACCAGGACCCTTACCCGAGTATAAGCTGAGAAGGTTTTTTTCAGTCCTAAAAAAGGGCTGAAAAACTAGACTTATACTCGAGTACAGTAGAGTCTCACTTATCCAAGCCTCACTTATCCAAGCCTCTGGATTATCCAAGCCATTTGTGTAGTCAATGTTTTCAATATATCGTGATATTTTGGTGCTAAATTTGTAAATACAGTAATTACAACATAACATTACTGCATATTGAACTAGTTTTTCTGTCAAATTTGTTGTATAACATGATGTTTTGGTGCTTAATTTGTAAAATCATAACCTAATTGGATGTTTAATAGGCTTTTCCTTAATCCCTCCTTATTATCCAAGATATTCGCTTATCCAAGCTTCTGCTGGCCCGTTTAGCTTGGATAAGTGAGACTCTACTGTATATACAGTAATTATCTTGTCTTCTAGTGTCAGTTAGACTTGAACCCATAATAATGTGGATTTTCCCCCAAGAAGAAGTTGCTCCACCCGCTTCAAAGCTAGATTGTAAATTGATACCTTATACCAAATTAATATATTCCGTCTAGCAGTATTGCCAGCAATAGCATCCCCTGACTTTGTGGCCTCCAGTCTGCATTTTTATCCAGTATGACCGTACTGGCTCGGCTTTAAGGGGATTGTAAGTCAAGTACATTTTGAGGACACAAGGTTGAGGATGTGTGATCCACACTCACAGAAATTATACACTTAATGCTCTGCTTGCTGTGAGCTGGATGCTCAACTGTAAGTGTCAAGGGTGTTGTAAGTACAGTAAGATGTGTGGTCTTCTCAACTGCACCAGGAGATGTCAGAACTGAATCTGAGAGCTTTGGCATGGAAAGCAGATGACAATCAATTGGGCTGCCTCCCTCCAACCTTTTAGGTTTTTTTTCAGATGGAATTTGTGTTAAAAATGATGGAACAAGAAGAGAATAATATTCTATTCATAATGGGATAGGGGTGGTGTGGGGGGAATGAGCACTGCCAGACTTTCTGGCACCCTTCTTCTCCCTAACTTTAGAGTTTGTCCGGACTTTCCGGCACCCTAACTTTCTCATCAGTGAGCACTTCCCTCCCGTGAAGCTCGTCCTCATAATTTGGACTGTTAAGAAAATGGGCGTAACAATAAAACCAGGCTGCCGTGGAGGGAAAGGAGAAGAGCCTGTAGGATCGAATTTGGGCACGGCAATGATGGCTTCAGATGGCAGCAGCTGTGTTGAGTTGTACAAAGGGGTCATTTATTAATGCGGCCACCTTCGTCCATGCTTCATCTAAGGACACCCATTAACAAAAGGCTTGCCTCATATTTTGTGTGTGTGTATTTGAACATGGGGCTGAATGATGCAGGGAGCCGAGATTGGCTTTCAGGATGGACGGTCAAGCGAGAGCAATGGTACAGTAGAGTCTCACTTATCCAAGCTAAATGGGCCGGCAGAAGCTTGATAAGCAAATATCTTGGATAATAAGGAGGGATTAAGGAAAAGCCTATTAAACATCAAATTAGGTTATGATTTTACAAATTAAGCACCAAAACATCATGTTATACAACAAATTTGACAGAAAAAGTAGTTCAATACGTAGTAATGTTATGTTGTAATTACTGTATTTATGAATTTAGCACCAAAATATCACAATATATTGAAAACATTGACTACAAGAAATGCATTGGATAATCCAGCAATGATGTCCCTGTCTCATCCACCCATGTGAACCATTTTGAACTTTGGACCATTCACTCCTGTTTTATTGTCTTACTGTGTTTTATTTTTTTATATATTGTGCAATGTATTTATGCAGTTGTTTTTGTAAATTATGCTGGACGGGCCTTGCCCCATGTGAGCCTCCCCAAGTCCCCGTGGGGAGATGGTGGCGGGGTATAAATTAAGTATTATTATTATTATTTTATTATGACACAGCAAACAAAATAGTTATGCTGGATTTCGTATCACAAAATCACAAGTCGAACACTTCCCAAGTGTCTAGGACTGTGTGATGTATTTTCGGATGATGCGTGCAGATCCCAGTAGGGTGGCCTTTTGCAGTTGGCAGATTGTGATTTTGTCAATGTCTATTGTTTCCAAGTGCCGGCTGAGATCTTTTGGCATGGCACCCAGTGTGCCCATCACCACCGGGACCACCTGTACTGTTTTCTGCCAGAGTCTTTGAAGTTCAATCTTGAGGTCCTGATAGCGGCTGAGTTTTTCCTGTTGTTTTTCGTCAATGCGACTGTCACCTGGGATGGCAACATCAATGAGCGAAACCTTGTTCTTTTCCACAACTATGATGTCTGGTGTGTTGTGTTCCAGAACTTTGTCAGTCTGGATTCGGAAGTCCCACAGTATCTTTGCTTGTTCATTTTCCAATAGTTTTGCAGGTTTGTGATCCCACCAGTTCTTTGCTGCTGGGAGGTGGTACTTGAGGCATAAGTTCCAATGAATCATTTGGGCCACATAGTTGTGCCTCTGTTTGTAGTCTGTCTGTGCAATTTTCTTACAGCAGCTGAGGATATGATCAATGGTTTCATCGGTTTCCTTGCACAGTCTGCATTTTGGGTCATCAACTGATTATTATTGATTTCTGGATAAGGAATTCCCAATCTGTATAAAACACTCACCCTGTCTAACTACCACCTAAAAAATCTCAAGTCATGAGGACATAAAATATATTCTTGCTTGATCCCCCTTCTCCTCCCTAACCTCCCTGGTTAATTTTTAAATACTTCCCTTTATTGCTGTGGCATGAAGGAGAAATTTTTAGATTACGGAAGGAAGCGAATGTCACATTTTGTTCCACATTAAAAGTTAATTTAGAGCAGGATTGAAAGTCAGGACATGCTCCTGTCTCCGTTGCTTCTCCTTCTTGTAAAATAATTGACCCCTTTGTGAGATCTGCAGTTGTGTTGTTGGGGGGCAAGTACATTGGGGCACCTGTGGCAGGAACAGGACGCCGTGTTCGCCACAGATCTCAACTTCACTCGTTCGGGAAGGTGAGAGAATCAGAGATCTTGCGCTGATTGAGCCTAGTTTTAGTGTCATTGTACCTTGTCTTCATTTGTACTGCTGCCTACCTGCAGGTCTCCCTTGCATTTTTGACCTGTTGGCCTCTCTCTATAAAATGAACATAATCTAAAACACAATTATTACTATACATTTGTCTCTGTGCTTATAAGAGGAGTCTTGCTGGATCAGATCGGAGATCTATCTTGTTCAGCATGTACAGCACCAACAAAGACTCTTGTGGCTCCGTAGTAACTCAGCAGATTTATTATGGCATAAGCTTTCATGGATTAGAGTCCACTTCATGTGTTATTTTAATTTGACAGACATATAGACAGTTTTGGCTTACAATTGTTGGAATTCAACCCTACACTGCCCAAGTCAGAGAGAGATAGTGCTTGGTGAATTTTCTCTCTCTTCGAACCCTAGAAGAGATGTGGTTAGTGTAGCTAGGATCCAGTTCTTTACTATTATTTTTGTAAACAAACCTTTTGTGATTTTTAAAGACAGAGCTCTGCATATTTTCCTCCTAAGCTCTATATTCTTTACAGCCACTTAGCACTTCACGCTCTGCTCACTGTGAGCTGAATGCTCAACTGTAAATATCCTGTGCTGTTTTGGGGTAGTTTCCCTAAAATTAGACCAAGAGAAAATCCTAACAATTATGACCTTATGAATGAGAGAGCTCCATGGTCTTCAGAAACCTTCTAACGTCTTGAAAATTCAGGGTTTTGACTTTCCTCGTGGTATGTCCAGCGTATGATTGCCTCCGTCTTTCCTTTCCTTGTCACTCTGTTGTTGTTCTATGTAAATGCTCCACATAATCCTATTTCACATTGTACACCACAACCATTCAATATCCCAAAGACTACAGTATGTATTTCATGTTCAGAAAGTTGCTTGAACAGATAATGACTTTGGAGGTATATGACTTTCGTATATACTCAAGTATAAGCCAACCCAAATATAAGCTGAGGCACCTAATTTTACCCAAAGAACCCTGGGAAAACATTGACTCAAGTATAAGCCAAGAGCTGTAAATTTTAAAAATAAAAATAGATACCGATAAAATTACACTAATTGAGGCTTCAGTAGGTCCAATGTTTTTGAATATTTACATAAAACTATTTTAAGATAAGACTGTCCAACTCTGATTAAATCACTACTCTCATCTTCTTCAATGTAAATGTGCTTATGTGTCCTTTTAATAATAGAGTAAAATAATGAAGGTAATAATAATAATAAATATAGTATAATACATGTAATAATAATAATAATAATAATAATAATAATAATAATAATAATAATAATAATAATTTATTTTTGTACCCCGCCACCATCTCCCCAGAGGGACTCGGGGCGGCTTACAGATATAAAACCAGCATACAGTATACAGCATACAGTAATATCAAGTACAAAAACACACAAATAAATTTAAAAGGCATTAAAAAAAATCACAGTCATTATAAAACACATGAAAAACACAGCAATAAAAACATAAAATGAGCTGGGCAAAGTGCACTGACTGTAACTAGGGTACAATAAATAAATAGCGTACAATAAATAAATAGAGTACAATAATAAATGTAATAATATCAGAGTGAAATAATAAATGTATCAATAATAATAAAAACAGAGTAAAAGAAATGTCATAGTAAGAATAATAATAGAGTAAAATAATAAATGTAATAATAAGTAATAGAGTAAAATAATAAATGTAATCATACCAATAGTAATAGAGAAAAATAATAAATGTACCATATATACTGACTAATTCCTGAATGACAGTTGGAGTGTATCTATTTCTTATGTATAGTAATAGTGAAATGATAAATGGAATAACAACAGAGTGAAATAATAATAATAATAATAATAATAATAGAAAAAGATTATAAATGTAATAAGAATAATATCAGAGTAAAATAATAAATGTAATAATAATAATAAATAGAGTAAAATAAGTGTAGTAGTAACAATAATAACAGAATAAAATAATAAATTTAATAATACCAATAATAAATAGAGAAAATTAATAAATGTACCATATATACTCGAGTATAAGCCGACCCAAATATAAGACAACTAGGACCCTCACCCAAGTATAAGCCGAGGGGGGCTTTTTCAGCCCTAAATAAGGGCCGAAAAACATTATTTATACTCGAGTATATACGGTATGTTAGTTTTCTCAACCTGTCAGTGAGCATTCTATGAAGCATTATTTTGGCACCATTCTGGAAATGTAAACTTTCTTTTCAGCACATTAAATCTTACATAAATATGAGTTGTTTACTACTATCTGTGGCAGAACCTGTGTATTTTATTTTTAAAGTGGGTATAGTGATAAAATGCAGCAAATGTACGATATCTGCTTCAGGGCATGCCTCGGCTTCTTCAGCGAACCTTGGAGATAACTACAGCATAGTTTCCCAGCCCACGCAATTGTGTTGACTGTGTATCCTGGAGGAAGTGTTATCTTGAGAGTTGCTCAGGATAAAGGCAAACGTTGAATCGACTGGCTAGTCACGGCTAGTGTGGGTCCAGCTTTGCAAATGGTGTTACAGGTAGCAATACCTCTATGCTTCGAACAAATCACTGAGTCACTCTCTTCCCCAAGCCCATCTATCAGCCCTTATTCTTAACATTGTTCCTTTGGTATGCATCTTTTAAAAATGACACTCAGTTGTGTGATTGCATATACAATTTTATCTCACAACAGCCAACTGCGATAAATCAAAACATGAATTCAGAGACATTTTATACTTGGACAGCTGCTTCACAGATTGGAGCAGGATAGAGGAAGAGAAGTGTCTTTGTCAGACTTCACAAATTAGACTTTTTGGAACTTACTGGCTATAGAAACTGGAGTATTCTGGAAGATGTAGTTATAAAAGCGGGGAAGTGTGTTGAGCTCTGATGTTAGCGGTGTTATGTGTGCTTTAGCGTGGGACTGCACAACTTTGAGTGAGTTTATTTATCGTGTCAAAAGTGAATTGAGAATACAGTTATAATGTACTAGCTTTGCCCGGCCTCGCGTTGCTGTGGCTTATGCTTTCAGAGTGTTGCTCTTTATTTACTGTCCTGATTTTAGAGATTATATTGTTCTGTATTATTATTAATCGCTTTGAATGCGATTTCCTGGGGGTTGGACTGGGTGGCCCATGAGGTCTCTTCCAACTCTACTATTCTATGATTCTATGATTCTATATCACAGTAATTATTACATATTATATTTATAATCTTATATTATCTGCTTAGAACTGGATTATATGAGGCCCCTTCTTCACAGCTGTATAAAATGCACACTGAAGTGGATTATATGGCAGTGTGGAGTCCAGATAATCCAGTGCAAAGCAGATAATACAAGATTATAAATGGGTTATATAGCTGTGTGGAAGGGCCTTGAGTCTACACTGCCATATAATCCAGTGCAAATTAGATAATCTGTGGAACAGGCCGAGGCCTAAATCTGCCTGTCCCCTGGGCTGAGTTGGTTGCTAGGAGACCAAGTGGGCAGAGATTAGTCCTCTAACTGGCAGCAATTGGATAAAAACAATTATTGCTCTCCCTCTAATTAGGATTTTATTTTTCTTTTCTTTTTGTTGTATCAACCTAGAGGCGTGGATGATGGGTTGTGTTGTCAAATTTCGAGGTTGGGGGGCCTGTAGTTTTGTTGTTTTGTTGGTCACCGTGATGCCATCACTCATTTATATATATAGAAAAACATAAAGTTTAAAACTTGGCATTATATTAGATTTCCTTTTACCAGAAGCTTTGCCAATAGCCTTGCAGCTTCAATGCCTGGCTGCGTTATACCTAGGGGAATCCTTGTTTGAGATACTGGCCACTTGGAGTGCCTCTGGTGTCACTGTGAGAAGGTCCTCCGTTGTGCAGGTGGCAGGGCTCAGGCTGCGTTGTAGTAAGTGATCTGTGGTTTGCGCTTATTCACACTTGCATGTCGTGGATTCCACTTTGTAGCCCCATTTCTTAATGGTGCCAGAGCGCAGTCTGTTCAGCGCCTTCCAAGTCGCCCCATCTTCTGTGTGCCCAGGAGGGAATTTCTCATCTGGTATCACCCACTGATTGAGATTCCGGATTTTAGCCTGCCACTTTTGGACTCTCGCTTGCTGAGGTGTTCCTGTGAGTATCTCTGTCGATCTTAGGAAACTATTTCTTGATTTAAGGTGTTGGCTTGCTGAACAGAGGATGCGCCGGAGATGTCAATGCCTTGGTCCTTTCATTCCCGACAAATGTCAGGTGGTGCAATACTGGCTAAAAAGTATAATTTCTGCAGTGGTGTAGGGGGAAGATGTCCTGTGATAATGTGGCATGTCTCATAAGAGCCACATCCACTGTTTTAACGTGGTGAGGTGTATTCCATACTGTGCATGTGTATTCACTTGCAGAGTGCAAAGACAGGTGTTTTCACTGTGTCTGTTTGTTCCAGTCATCTTTCACCCGATATTATTTCTAGCCCCCACCTTTTGCTTCATAGTCAAGCAGTGCTTTTTATAAGTCAGAGCACGGACCAGAGTCAGGTATTTGGGTGTGCTTCAATGCTCCAATGAGCATTGAATGCTTATCTGTTCTTAAGATTAAAAGCACACGCCTGCAATTCAGATGGATTAGAATCAGCTGTTTCCCCCTGTAATAGGCAGTAAGAGCACCTAAAGCTTCAGAAAGCTTCTGTTCAACCATTTCAAAGCTCTCTGCTTGAGCGTGGATGGCATGATTGTCAACAATGGGGTGCTTGAGCGTCATGGATCTGTGGTTTACCTTTGACATGTTGGGTGAGAGGGTGGTCAGGTTCTGATCCGCCACTCTTGTTGCCTGTATGTCAGTGGTTCCCAACCTTTGGGCCTCCAGGTGTTTTGGACTTCAGTTCCCACACTTCCTAACATGGCTGGGATTTCTGGGAGTTGAAGTCCAAAACACCTTGAGGCCCAAAGGTTGGGAACCACTGTTCTGAGTGAAGGTAGATGGGCTGGGAGTGAAGCCAGGGCCCTTTCCTTGGAAAGAGAAACATGATTTTTGCCATAATGGTGGAATCATGGCTAGCGAGAACACAGCAGGCGGCGAAGGAACCCAATCTGGGTAAAGCAGCAGTGCTTTGAGCGCAATCAAAGTTAAGTGCAGAAATTTAATTAAATGGAAGCAAAGCTTGCTGAAACTTTCTAAAAGCAGCAGTGCATTGTCAAATTCAACAATTATTTCAAGGAGTGCAATCTGCAGATGGTGTCTAATTGATAAATTAAGCTTCTTGGGGCCTAGCCTGCCTCTGGGTGTGTATGTTAAGACAGTGGGAAAATTCTTGGAAATCTTTTAAGTGGGCAGTCATGAATGTTCACAATAAGTTAGATCAGACTTGGGTCCCGATCCATATGCACAGCTGGGGGTTAAATAGCAGACCCCCTCCTGCTTTTGTTGACTAGACCAGGGCCTGTTTGTAGGATAACGTAGATACCCTATGCAGCTGATCAGGTAATCTCTGCTTAGCGTGGAACATTTTAAATAATACTAAGCCTCCCCCACTTCCATGGGCTTCATGGAATGGCTCCATTTAGGGGGAGGGAGGAGGAGGAGAAGCAGCAGTCAGGAGGCTTGTTGTCACGCCTTTTGTGGATAGTCAGCTTTTCTCCTCCCGACAGTTGCTATTGTTGCAACGGTGTAGTAATTTTTATTTATTTATTTACAGTATTTATATTCCGCCCTTCTCACCCCGAAGGGGACTCAGGGCGGATTACAATGAACACATATATGGCAAACATTCAATGCCAACAGACAACAACATACATTAGACAGACTCAGAGGCATTTTTAACATTTTTCCAGCTTCACGATTCCGGCCACAGGGGGAGTTGTTGCTTCACCGTCCAGTAGTGGCTGTACTTCCGCATTCCTTTCCTCGTGTTTTGCTGGCAGTTTTATGGTGTTATAAATTAGCCTCCCTGCATAAAGCGTCCCTAAATTTCCCTAATTGACAGATGCAACTGTCTTTCGGGGCTGCATAGGTCAACAGCAAGCCGGGGCTATTAATGATCGGAGGCTTAACCCGACCCGGGCTTCGAACTCATGACCTCTCGGTCAGTAGTGATTTATAACAGCTGGTTACTAGCCAGCTGCACCACAGCCCGGGACCATATTTTACTTCTTGGGGACCATTGGTGGTCCACGGACCACAGGTTGGGAACCACCGCTGTAGAGTTAGTACCATCCATGAAAGTACAGCTGGGTAGAATTTACTAAAATGTGATCAAAACACTTCCTACAGACACACAACTTCTATATTTCAGATGTTGCACATAGTTTTGGTCACATCTAAACAACACTTTTTACACCTTCTCTGCTTCTACTCAAGCGTATGAAACCCTCCTCCATATACTTAGCGTAGTCATACTTCTTTGGAATATCTCTAATTATTCTTCCTTATGCCTTTTTTATTGACAGGCATAGTTGGTTGAGTAACAGTGAGTAATATTATGTGTATTTATAGTTTTACAAATCTCCATGTGGCCAGGAAGAAGTAAGGTGTTTATGCAGAAAGAGATTCTGGTGTTATGAAAGGAGGGAAATGAGACTCTTGAAGTGGGGGAGGCTTGGAAGACTGGGAACAGAGGAAGGAGGAAGGCAAAGAAAATAATGAAGAATGAAGATGGTGGGAAGAAGCCATCGGAATAAAACAGACAAAGGTGCAGTCAAGTGGGAGGTGGAGTAGTAGGAAGAAGGAATTGTACCTACTGACAATGAGTTAATGGTGTACTGAATGATGGCATTGGAGAAGCAAAGACTGCATTTCATTCATCCAGTACTTACTCCCACTTGTCGCAACTGACAGCATATTGCTTACCTCCTCTTTCTGCCATGATGTGTTATGTATGCATTATAACTGTATTCTCAATTCGCTTCTGACACGATACATAAATAAATAGCTTAGCAAGATTAACATACAAATATGAAGCCAGAATGTGTTACTAGGTTAGTAAAGTATTGATGCTCTCCAAATAAATAAATAGAGTTGTGCTGGAGGACCTAGAGCTGTGGTTCTCAACCCGTGGGTCCCTAGATGTTTTGGTCTTCAACTTCCAGAAATCCAGCTGTTAAACTGGCAGGGATTTCTGGGAGTTGTAGGCCAAAACATCTGGGGACTCAGGTTGAGAACCACTGACCCAGAGAAACCTATAGGACCATTCAGTAGTCATCTGCTTGCCCACAGAAAGCCATCTATATCTATATCTATATCTATCTATCTATCTATCTATCTATCTATCTATCTATATATATAAAAGAGTAATGGCATCAGGGCAGCGGACAAAACAACAAAACTACAGGCCCCCCAACCTCGAAATTTGATAACACAACCCATCATTCACGGCTCTAGGTTGATACAACAAAAAGAAAAGAAAAATAATGTCCTAATTACAGGGAGAGGAATAATAGTTTTTATCCCATTGCTGCCAGTTTGAAGGCTAAGCTCCGCCCACTTGGTCTCCTAGCAACCTACTCAGCCCAGAGGACAGGCAGACTTAGGCCTCACTTAGGCCTTTTCCACAGATTATCAGATTTTAACTGGATTATATGGCAGTGTAGACTCAAGGCCCTTCCACACAGCTATATAACCCATTTAGAGTCTTATATTATCTGCTTTTAACTGGATTATCTTGACTCCACACTGCCATATAATCCACTTCAGTGTGCATACCAAACATAAAGACAACCATACAACAGACATTCAATACCACCACTACCTCAACAATTTCTCACCAACACCACCAGACAACGCCACAGCAACGTGTGGCCGGGCACAGCTAGTACATAATAAAAGTGAGAATCTGTATGTGGCACAAGTGTCCACTCACACAGACAGCCTCTGGCCTCCACAAACAGGCTATAGTTCCCAGTCCTGAGGAGTCACTCTCTCCAAGGACAGTGCAGGTTACAGCGAGCACATCCCAGTGTTCCTTTCCCTTTCCATTTGCATGACTCCGCCCACTCTCTTAACCCTTTCCTGTTCATTACTATGGCAAACAGAGGAATTGATCAGCAACTGAACATACTGGACAGGTTTGGGGAGAATTCATCATGTTTTACTGGAGTTGTAGGGACTGGGATGTATAGTCCACCTGCAATCTAAGCGCACTAAGAACCCCACCAACGATGGACCTGAACTAACTTGGTACACAGACCCAGCATGGCCAACTGTGAATCCTGGCAGTGTTTCAGGAAGATTGCCCTGAGAATCTGGGAGCTGTAGTTCACCCTTATCCAGAGAACACTGACCCAACAGATGATGGATCTGGACCAAATTTGGCACACAGACCAAACATGGCCAACTGAATACTGGGGGAGTTTTGGGAGGGTTGGCCCAAGATTTCTGGGAATTGTAGTTCATCCACATCCTTATACATTTTCTAATGGGAGCATTCATAATAAACAACAGGGAAGACTGAGTGTTTTTCTAAGAATAGCATAACATATGACCAAACGGATATTATCTAGCACCCAAAAACAAACAAGGCCTTTTTCAAATGACCCGGGCATCGCCGGGTGCCCAAACTAGTATTTAATAAGCCTTGATAATACAAGGGTTATCCAGAAAGTAGATTACGTTTTGGAATTAGAAATGAACAAAGTATAGGAGAAAACATTTACCATATGCAGTTGAAAGCCAGACCCAAATACAGTAGAGTCTCACTTATCCAACATAAACGGGCCGGCAGAATGTTGGATAAGCGAATATGTTGGATAATGAGGCATTAAGGAAAAGCCTATTAAACATCAAATTAGGTTATAATTTTACAAATTAAGCACCAAAACATCATGTTACACAACAAATTTTGCAGAAAAAGTAGTTCAATATGCAGTAATGCTATGTAGTAATTACTGTATTTATGAATTTAGCACCAAAATATCACGATATATTGAAACATTGACTACAAAAATGCGTTGGATAATCCAGAACGTTGGATAAGCGAGTGTTGGATAAGTGAGACTCTACTGTACCACTTTTCAACATAGTCGCCATTCAAATCTAGGCACTTATCATAGCAAGGAATGAGCTTGGCAACTCCTTCCCCACAAAACTCTGCCGCTTGCATCCTCAACCAGCCGGTCACCTCTTCCCGCAGCTGTGCATTGTCGCCAAAACGCTGTGTTGAGGACGCAAGCGGCAGAGTTTTGTGGGGAAGGAGTTGCCAAGCTCATTCCTCGCTATGATAAATGCCTAGATTTGAATGGCGACTATGTTGAGAAGTGGTATTTGGGTGTGGCTTTCAACTGCATATGGTAAACGTTTTCTCCTATACTTCATTTTTAATTCCAAAACGAAATCTACTTTCTGGATAACCCTCGTATGAGAGGGTTTCATGAGACTAGTCCCTCTTGTTGCAACTGTGTAGTAACTGTGAAGCCGCGGACCGTATTATAGTTCTTGCGGACCACTGGTGGTCCAGGGGCCACAGGAACCACTGCTTTATGGGTTTTGGGCAGAGGTGTTTCCTATGTTCTCTAAAAGTGATTGAATCTGAGACTTTTTGCACCCAGTGAAGGTGCCTTTCCACAGACATGTTTCCTCCTTGATTTCAAATTGGAAATTCATAACTTGTTTGAGATGTACGTTTATTGAGAGGACAGTGACAACCCCGTCAGACGGACATGTCTGAAATTACACTCGCCTTCATATTCCCCTTCCTCATTGCTAACACGCAACATTTCATCTATTTATTTATTTTATAAGTCCAACGGCACAACAGCGTGTCCTCCTCCTCTTCTGTTTCTGCCCACCCCTTCCTCCTCAACTCCCCATTTTTTTCCTTCCCTCCGGTCTAAATATATCCAACCAGTCAATCAAGGTTGGCAGGCATCAGTGCTATAGCTGTCAGATTGAGTTAGCTCTGGCTGAGCTAAACTCCTGGCTTGTTTTCTGGGCCTGAAAATGTATTCGAACAGTGGCATAGAAATGAGACTTGCAAATAAAGTGCAGTCTGGTAATGATGGCCCTGTGTGTGTGCATATGCGTGCACGCGCGCATGCGCTTCTATATATATAAAAGAGTGATGGAATCCTGGCACCGAGCAAAACAACAAAACTAAACACTCCCCAACCTCAAAATTACACAACACAATCCATCATCCACGCCTCAAGGTTGAAATCACAAAATATCACGTCACGAACCTCCACAGGGCCTAAAAAACCCCCCAAAACCGGAGCTATTCAGTCCAGTTCCAATGGGCCACAGCAATGCGTGGTAGGGCACAGCTAGTATACCTGTATGTGCATATGCGGGGCCAGAAAGAATAACGTGACACTTCCTAGGCATCATAGATTCTTCCTGTGTTTTTGATATGAATAATAAAATGTCCAGTGATATATAATAAGTGGAGAATTTTAACACAGAGGAGCACTTCTGCTGATTTGCTGGGGACCTAGTGTAGGACATGGGAAGAGCAGTCGTAATATTTTGCTAAGGAGCTGCATTCTTATGTTTCCTCTTCTCCATGTAGAGAGATAACAGAAATACTTGAGAAAAGCCGTTATCGTTGGTTGTTGCTGTTGTTGCTGCCTATTTGCAAGCAGGGGTTGTGTGGGGAGGGGTGTGTGTGTGGCTCCAGTGCAGTCTGTGTGATGCCATAGCTATTTTGAGAGCAACCTGTCAGGGGATCTCAGAGGTAAGCGAGCCTGGCTTTCCGGCTAGAGTAACAGCAGGAACAGATGGGGCTTATCGACAAGATTTCAGCTGTGGTGTTTTGAGTTCCAAAGCTTCCTTAGTAGAGAGTTTTTATTATGATGATGAATATATATATATACACCCTTCTAACTGGCATTTAGGGGGAAAAATGGCTTTTCCTGGCCCAAATTAGGACTTTATTTTTCTAGGGGTTTTTTTTTTGTTTGAAAGACATATCTTGGATGACTATGTCTTTTATGGCCAAATTTGGTGTGATTTGGTTCAGTGGTTTTGTTGTTTACTTCATAATAAAACACACATTCCATTTTTATATACAGTAGAGTCTCACTTATCCACGCCTCGCTTATCCAAGCTTCTGGATTATCCAAGCCATTTTTGTAGTCAATGTTTTCAATATATCGTGACATTTTGGTGCTAAATTCGTAAATACAGTAATTACAACATAACATTACTGCGTATTGAACTACTTTTTCTGTCAAATGTTTTGTATAACATGATGCTTTGGTGCTCAATTTGTAAAATCATAACCTAATTTGATGTTTAATAGGCTTTTCCTTAATCCCTCCTTATTATCCAAGATATTCGCTTATCCAAGCTTCTGCTGGCCTGTTTAGCTTGGATAAGTGAGACTCTACTGTATATAGATATATATAAGCTGTGCCCAGCCACGCGTTGCTGTATCGAAGTGTGGAGCATGGGAAATTAAGTACAGTAGAGTCTCACTTATCCAACATTCGCTTATCCAACATTCTGGATTATCCAACGCATTTTTGTAGTCAATGTTTTCAATACATCATGATACTTTGGTGCTAAATTCGTAAATGCAGTAATTACTACATAGCATTACTGAGTATTGAACTACTTTTTCTGTCAAATTTGTTGTATAACATGATGTTTTGGTGCTTAATTTGTAAAATCATAACCTAATTTGATGTGTAATAGGCTTTTCCTTAATCCCTCCTTATTATCCAACATATTCGCTTATCCAAGGTATTGCCAGCCCGTTTATGTTGGATAAGTGAGACTACTGTATTGAGGAATTGGTGGTAGTTAGTATATGTTATTTCCTAAAGCTGGTGAACATACAATATTTCTGGTTGTTCCTTTGTTTGGTCTGTTGGAGGCACGTATGAATGCTGCAATTAGCCAGAATGATTAGCATGTAGTGGCCTTTCAGCTTCAAAGCCTGGCTGCTTCCTCCCTGGGGGAATCCTTTGTTGGGAGGTGTTAGCTGGCCCTGATTGTTTCATGCCTGGAATTCCCCTGTTTTCAGAGTGTTGTTCTTTTTTAGAGTTATTAAATACTTGGAACGCCACTTTGAATCCCACCCACGGTAGAAAAGCAGGATAGAAATGAATAAATAATAGTAATAACAATAATATGGTTCACAGCAACACAATAATAACAATATTATTATTAATAATAGTAACAATAATGACTCTGATAATACACACTACTTTTCTCCTTCCTCAGCTTCCTCCTTGGAGGAATCCTTTCTTGGGAGGTGTTAGCTGGCCCTGATTGTTTCCTGTCTGGAATTCCCCTGTTTTCAGAGTGTTGTTCTTTATTTACTGTTCTGATCTTAGAGATTATATTGTTCTGTTTTAGTCTACCACAGTAATTTTTAGAATATGTGAATTAGATATGTGCATTCCTTTGTAACTGTTCATCTATTTATCATTATATGCGTGTGTGTGTGTGTGTGTGTGTGAGAGAGAAAGAAAACACAGAAGACAATAAATGTCCTAAATCTGGTATCTGTTGACATTCACATGTAAATGTCCAAAAAACTCAAGTGTTGTCACCTAAATGTCACGTCAAACATTTCATTGGTCTGTGTCTGAAAAGTGAGGAAATAGATATATCTAATTTCAGGATCCATCTGGGATTGTCAGCATTCGCATGGGAATGTCAACATTCGTCAAATTTTGGGCATTCACTGTAACAACAACAACAACAGAAATCGCATGCATAACCATGGAATGTCTCTTTTCTTCGAAAGTGCACCAACAAGGTGTCATTCAAAAATGCACGGAGTACTGACATAGAAGCGGAGGCTAAATTTTGCATATGTTGCTTGTGGACCATGAAATTCGGTTTCTGAAGTCTGAAAAGCTGTGGGAAGCCATAAGCCTCTTTATGGCATCATAAAATGGGAGACCTCTGATCTTGCCATATTGTAAAGCTCTTTCAGACAGCTATGAAGCATCCATTCTTGCAATTTTGGGTTCTGTTCTGTTTGCCCTATTCCAAAAAAAGGAGACTAAATTAAAAGAAGGGCAGAAGAGAAGGGCCAGGAACACATTTTTCAATTAATATAAAGATTCAGTAGAAGCTCATCCGGCATCTGTTTTTGAGGGCAGTCAATTCCTTTCTCAAGCAGGTCTTACTGTCAAGACGTTCTCGCTAAAATTTTGGTGGAATCTCTTGTCTTACCATTTGATTCATGTCCTGGTTTCTGTCCTTCTTGAACATGGCACAGTAGAGTTATACGACATAAGCAGGCGGGTATCGGATAACTGGATCTGTTGGATAAGCAACACGCACCGGGCTTCTGCAAAGTGCTGGGTGTTTGCCGGAGGGAAGAGTTTTGTCCTTCCGGCAAGCATCCGGTTTAGGGAAGCCCGGTGCGTGTTTCTGCCTAGCAACACGTGCCGGGCTTCTCCAAAGTGCTGGGTGCTTGCCAGACGGAAGAGTTTTGTCCTTCCGGCAAGCATCCGGTTTAGAGAAGCCCGGTGCGTGTTTCTGCCTAGCAACACGTGCCGGGCTTCTCCAAAGTGCTGGGTGCTTGCCAGAGGGAAGAGTTTTGTCCTTCCGGCAAGCATCCGGTTTAGGGAAGCCCGGTGCGTGTTTCTGCCTAGCAACACGTGCCGGGCTTCTCCAAAGTGCTGGGTGCTTGCCGGAGGGAAGAGTTTTGTCCTTCCGGCAAGCATCCGGTTTAGGGAAGCCCGGTGCGTGTTTCTGCCTAGCAACACGTGCCGGGCTTCTCCAAAGTGCTGGGTGCTTGCCAGAGGGAAGAGTTTTGTCCTTCCGGCAAGCATCCGGTTTAGGGAAGCCCGGTGCGTGTTTCTGCCTAGCAACACGTGCCAGGCTTCTCCAAAGTGCTGGGTGCTTGCTAGAGGGAAGAGTTTCGTCCCTCTGGCAAGCACCTGGTTTGGAGAAATCTGGGTTGTGTTGCTGCCTAGCAATACACGCCGGACTTTTCCAAAGTGCCCGGCTTGGCACATCGGATAATACGGTAGGTCGGATAACTGGATGTCGGATAACCGGAACTCTACTGTACCTAGAATGGGATACCTTCGAAATGTGTACTTTTTAGCTACTTTAGGAAGCACATTGTATAAATGCTGTGAGCCCAATAGGCCTATTAAGTGGTCAATTGACAAATGTATCATCTGTCCATTGACCTCATCTTTGCCTGTGCCCCCAAAATTGGAAGCATGGGATATAGTAGGAGCCTTGGCGCTTGATCCTTATAATAGTCTTCTTCCACCTTTAGTAGAACCACAGGGCTGGAGGAACTATAGATTCATAGAGAGATATTTGCTCTAGGGATTTATAGTTTCTCCAGCATTATTCTATGGACAGTCTCTGCCAGATGTTGACTGTAGAATTGGACTGAAAGGCCTACAGATTCATAGAGAGAACTTGCTTCTTGTACCTAGCTGTGCATGGCTAGCTAGTCCCAGATTCCACTTAGTTGATATTACATGTAAACTGGAAGATGAATGGAAAAGGGAAGTATCTCAATGCATATTCATTGAGATAGCAGAACCTCTTTGTTCTGAGGCAGCCTACCTTTGACTCACAGTTGCTAAGGGAGAACAGCTGTGGAGTGCCGTGGCCTTTGTGACCTGCTAATTCCCTTTTTATCTCGTACTCTGTTCCATGCCCTTTAATCCTTAAAGTCTCTGGTGGGGCCCCTGTTAGGGAGTAAGTTGCAGGAATAAAGAGAAACACAACAGGTTGCTTCTTTTGTTGTCGCATAACTTCAAAGTTAGCAAACTGATAGAAGTGAGAGGCTTGTGGCAGGTCATAAAGCAGAGCTATCCGCATGCAGTTCCTGAAGAGGATGCAAGAAATCATATTTTTTTGGGGGGGGGCCCATATCATTTAATAATTATTTTAATGTATAACTCCCCTCCCTCCAATGGTGCCGTTGTTGCCCTTGGGTTTATCTTTGGGAGAGGTTTTGTCAGAAACTCTGTTCCTGGAGGAAATGAAAACAAATGAAATTGGGCTCTTTATTCTCTGAAAAATCAAAGTGCCAAGATCTTTTTGAACTCCTTAGATGAAAGGCACTATGGAAATGCAAAATACTATTTAGTGTGTTTATCTGCAGCCTGTGCAGCCATTCAAGGAAGGCCGGGCCTTAGCGGTCACCAGAATGGGCTCTTCAGACTCAGTTCCACTGCTAAGAAGGGCAGATCTCTTATCTACTCAGGGAGATAGGGTGGTCTACAAATCAAGTATGTTATTATTATTATTTGCAACTAGAACCTGAGATTAGATGCAGTCTTCTTTCAATCTCTACAAGCTCCATCACCCTTTCACCGTATTACGTTATTGCAGTATGACCCCTGTATTTTGGGGATGGAGGTGGGAGAACATGCCAAGGATTTGTGTTGCAACCCAATATCTTAAAACAGTGGTTCCCCATCTTCTTTTGACCAGGGACCACTTTGACCAGAGACCACTCTCCCCTCCTGTTGCCTCGGCACTAAATTAGGGTTTCATGAGACCAGTTGTTCTTGTTGCAACTATGGTATGTAGTAATGGTGAGGCTATAGACCATATTTTAGTTCTTGAGGACCACTGGTGGTCCACAGACTACAGGTTGAGAACTACTGCAAGAGACAATAGTGAACCCTATTGAAATGGAGGAGTTCCTGCCTAAGAGTACCAGAGGGGAGCACATGCTAAGACTTTGTATTGCAACCCAGTCTCTTAAAACAGTGGTTCCCTATCTCCTTTTGACCAGGGACCACTTGATCAGGGACCACTCTCCCCTCCCAACATCCTTGTTGCCTCTGCACTATATGAAGGTTTCGTGAAACCAGTCGTTCTCGTTGCAACTGTGTAGTAACGATGAGGTTGCGGTCCATATTTTAGTTCTTGAGGACCACTGGTGGTCTACAGACCACAGGTTGGGAACTACTGCCATAGATAATAATAGATAAACCCTATTGAAATGGAGATGTTCCTGCCTAAGAGTACCATAGTATTGTACTGGAGGACCTAGAAAATATCTAGAGAGGGCATGTATGTTGCAAGTGGATATGAGGGTTTCGTGAGACCAGTCGTTCCAGTTGCAATGGTGTAGTAACGGTGAGGCTGTGGACCATATTGTAGTTCTTGAGGACCACTGGTGGTCCACAGACCACAGTTTGGGAACTACTGCCAGAGATAATAGTGAACCCTTTTGAAATGGAGATGTTCCTGCCTAAGAGTACCATAGTATTGTACTGGAGGACCTAGAAAATATCTAGAGAGGCCATATACGTTGCAAATGGATATGAGGGTTTCGTGAGACCAGTCGTTCTCGTTGCAACAAGTAGTAACGGTGAGGCTGCAGACCATATTGTAGTTCTTGAGGACCACTGATGGTCTACAGATCACAGGTTGGGGACTACTGCCATAGATAATAGTGAACCCTATTGAAATGGAGGGAGAGTTCAGGCTCTTTTTGAACGTACAAGTATTCCTTCTTATCTTCATCAGCTAGACTATTTTCTGGATACATATTAGAATTTGCACAGTGACATTAATTACTGGGAAACAGATGGTTAATTGCATATGAATTTCAAAAGGAAGCATGGTAATGTGTTGCCCATAAACAATCATTTTGAGTCACCTGGGTACCTTTTTGAAGTACAAGAGCTTTCAGATCTCGAGAGATTCGAACTTGTAATTCCAGGTTTTTCCTAGGTTCAAAGTCACAAGGCATGCTGCAAAGTAATATTAATTTCCCTTCTTGTGGTTTATTATTTCTTAAGCACTACAGTGTTCTATCCCAATATGAAGATACACACCTGAATGTCTACACATAATAAAAGTGAAAATATGTGTGTTTGTGGCTGGGATGTCCACTTACACAGACAGGCTCCCATTCTCATAAAAAGCTGTAGCTCCCAATGGCCCTCCCTCCAATGACATTGCAGGTTATGGCGAGCGCCGTAAACATGTCCAAGAGCCCTACCAATGTCCTCCACAAACACCATACTGCCCACCACTCAAGGGAAGGCTTTCACACGGGGACAATTTCACCCTAGATTTCCTGTTTTTCCTCCACCACAGACACCCCAGTGTTTCTTTCTCCATTAGTGTGGAATTTGCATGATCCCACCCACTGCCTCTCCCTTAACCCTTTCCTATTCTTTTCTATGGCACACAGCAACTGAACATACTAGAGAGATTGGTTTGGGGAGAATTTGCCATGATTTAGAGGAGTTGTAGTTCCTGGGATGTATGAAAAAAGATATATATATATATATATATGCGCTTAATAAACAGTGGAGTTTGATTTTTTACATAACATAAGCAGCATGGAATTAGCTTTGGGTCGACGAGAGCTTGAAACTTGGGTTTTCAAAAAAGAATCTAGACTAGTCTTGTTTCTTGTCTAATAACTTAGCAAATATACAGGATCCCAACTGCCGAGCCCAATATTCTTCAACATTGGGAGTCTTGAATCTTTCAGCCTGGGAGTCTTGAATCTTTCGGCCTTTATAAGATTTTTAAAAAATTAAATATCCTATGTCTGTGTGCAGCTGTATTTTATCATTCTGAATAAATAAATAACCAGCCATGGTATTAAATATCTGTTCCTGCCAGGGCACAGAGCGTGTCTTTTTCATTGCAGAAGCCATTCTTAAAGACTGTCCCAATATTTTGGGTTTGCTTTTCTCTTCAAGACCCCCCTCCGCCTTTCCCTATACAGATGAGCCCTGGAAAGCGTCTTTATTCAGTTTGACTGTTGCTATTATGTGGCTAGGCATTCAATAAAAGTTGTGATTTATGATATGTGTGTGGCCTTTGTTGTTCTTTCTTCTGTCATCTATCAGAGAGAGAGAGAGGCCGGGCTTGATAATTCTTGGCAAATAGCTTTTTCAGTATAGAATGTCAGCTGTCACAGTGTCAGGAGAAGTTATTTCTCTGTATTATTTATTTATTTTTGTATTAATAAGGCAGTGATCCTGCTCCTTTGTTGTGGGGTCTTGATAAGAAGCACTTGCTGTGTTGTGTGAATAAGTGCATCCTATGGTAAAAAAAAAAAAACATATTGTGCTTCCAGTGCATATTATATGGCTTGGCTCAGATAGGATTGAGGCTTCATTAGTTTTTACACAAACTGCAAAGTTGTGTAAAGGTGTTGCATAAGCCATTTGAAGGCATCATGGACCAGGGAGAGAATGGAGTTGGAAGCAGTCAGAACAGTGGTTCCCAACCTTTTTTTTGACCAGGGACCAGTTGACCAGGGGATACTTTGACCAGGGACCACTTTGGCCAAGGACAAGTTGATCAGGGACCAGTTGACCAGGGGATACTTTGGCCAGGGACCACTTTGGCCAGGGACCATGTTGACCAGGGAACACTTTGACCAGGGACCACTTTGACCAGGAACAAGTTGTCCAGGGACCACTTTGACCAGGGACCACATTGTTTGGAGACCACTTTGACCAGGGACCACTTTGACCAGGGACCACTTGACCAGGGAACACTTTGACCAGGGACCACTTTGATTGGAGACCGCTTTGACCGGGGACCAGTTTCCCAGGGATCAGTTGACCAGGCACCACTTTGACTAGGGACCACTTGACCAGGGACCACTCTCCAACATCAGTACCAAAAGGGTTACGAATCAGTTTTTGGTCAACTTTGGATTCAGTTTGGTTATTTGGGGTGCTGATTCAGAAAATTGCATAGGATAGACCACATGAGCTCTAGTTTCTGAAACAGAACATATGCCACCCAGTAATCGACACAATCCACCCGGGGGAGGGAAGAGGAGAAGCAGCAGTCAGGAGGCTTGTTGTACCTTTCGTGGGTAGTCAGCCTCTCCCCTCCTGACATCCCCATTGCCCCCATCCCCATCTGCTTGCCCACAGAAAACCCTATTTAATAAGCCTCGGCCCTATAAGAGGGTTTTGAGAGATCAGTCACTCTCTTTGCAGTAGTTCCAACGGTGAGGCTGCGGACCATATTTTAGTTCTTGCAGACCACTGGTGGTCCACAGACCACATGTTGGGAACCACTGATGTAAGCTAACTCACAGCCTTTGAAATAACAACAGGATAGAATTACAGTAGGGTCTACAATGGCATGAATGGGGCGGGAAGCAGGGAGATAGACAAAAATATGGGAGGACAGCTAAGGAAGAACTGTAGTCTTTGAAAACGACTCTTAGTCCAACACTCAAACCGCTATCAATCTTCAAAGAATATTTGATACAGATCATACAGTAAGACCTGACTTCAGACTAAAATGATAAAGGTCAGAAGCAGGTCCTCCTTGGCTATTTGGTTGAACTAAAGTGGAAGAATATGCTTCCTTATATATTGTACTAGCTGTGCCCGGCCACGCGTTGCTGTGGTGAAGTATGGTGGTATAGGAAATAAAGTATTGAGGAATTGGTGGTAGTTAAGGTAAAGGGTAAAGTTTTCCCCCTGACATGAAGTCCATTATAAATGGGTTATATAGCTGTGTGGAAGGGCCTTGAGTCTACACTGCCATCTGATAATCTGTATTTTATAGGCAGTGTGGAAGAGACCTAAGTGAGGCCTAACTCTGCCTGTCCCCTGGGCTGAGTGGGTTGCTAGGAGACCAAGTGGGTGGAGCTTAGCCTTCAAACTGGCAGCAATTGGATAAAAACTATTATTCCTCTCCCTGTAATTAGGACTTTATTTTTCTTTTCTTTTTGTTGTATGAACGTAGAGGCATGTTTAGTGTTTCTGGGATGTGTAGTTTTGTTGTTTTGTCCTAGGCCGAAATTTCATCACCCTTTTATATATATAGATGTACGGAATAAAAATATAATTTAAATACACATCATCTTGGCTATATGTAGCTGTTTCCTTCTCAGTGTCTTCTTCCCTCTTTCTTCTTGAACCCCACACTATTTTCTCTGGCTTGTTATAACCCCCATCCCAAACATAGTCATGCTATTTTGTCAAGTATGTGCTTACTTTGTTAGCATGAAAAGGCCTTTTCCTTTCATTTTTTCATTTTGAGAGGTCTCTCCTTTTCTTTTGCTCTCTCCCTCCTTTTTTAAAAGATGTCTAATTGAAGACAGACCATTTGTCCCAAATGAGGCTGAGATTATTGACAGGAGTGGAGAGCAATTATGCTAAAGGCCAACGTGGTTCCCCCCTCCCTCCTTTTATTAGCTATTTGCAGTAACGTATCAAAAACTCATTTAGGTGCAGTGTGCGTTTGTGACATGCAGTTGTGCTCAGCATCCTAAATTGCAGTTTCTGGTGAAGATGGAGGAAAGAGTCATCCATCAGTTATTCCTCTGGGACCTATATCAGTTTTTTAACTGTCTGATGTGGAGAGAAAGATATTAATATTAACAACGGTAAAGAAACCAAGACTGATTGGATACTATATGTTATCTTATATACATTCTTCCTGTTGCATTGTTTCTAGAAAAAAAAGTGAATCAAAGGCACCAGTTCACTATATTGTTTAAATATCCTAAAGCAGCGGTTCCTAACCTGTGGTCCGTGGACCACCAGTGGTCTGCAAGAACTAAAATATAGTCTGTGGCCTCACTGTTACTACTACGGATAATAACACAGCCCAACCAATTTTTTTCCTTACGTCTTTCTTTTAAGCCTGCTCCTGGGGTTATTTGGGGTGCTGATTCAGAAAATTGCATTGGATAGACCACATTGGCTCTAGATTATTAAATATGCTTTTCTGTGGGCGGGCACATGGGGACTACTGGATGGCATATGTTCTGTATCAGAAACTAGAACTGATGCGGTCTATCCAATGCAATATTCTGAATCAGCAGCCAAAATAACCCCAGGAACAGACCTAAAAACGAAGACGTCAAGGTGTCCCTGCTACCAGGAGCCACATGGAACAGCTCTGCTCAAGGAGAGGGAGGAGAAGCAGCAGTCAGGAGGCTTGTTGAAACCATATTTAATAATCTAGAGCTGATGTGGTCTATCCAATGCCATTTTCTGAATCAGCAGTCAAAATAACCCCAGGAACAGACCTAAATACGAAGATGTCAAGGTGCCCCCGCTTCCAAGCGCCACATGGAACAGCTCCGCTCAAGGGGAGGGAGGGAGGAGGAGAAGCAGCAGTCAGGAGGCTTGTTGAAACCATATTTGATAATCCAGAGCTGATGTCTATCCAATGGTCTATCCAATGCCATTTTCTGAATCAGCATCCAAAATAACTCCAGAAACAGGCCTAAAAACAAAGACACCAAGGTGTCCCCTCTTCCAGGCGCCACATGGAACAGCTCCGCTCAAGGGGAGGGAGGAGGAGGAGAAGCAGCAGTCAGGAGGCTTGTTGTCATGTCACGAAAGGCCTTTCGTAAGTAGTCAGCCTCTCCTGACATCCCTGTTGACTCAGCACTATAAGAGGGTTTCGTGAGTCACTCTTGTTGCCTTCCTCTGAAGCTGAGAGTGTGTGGCTTGTCCAAGGTCAGCTAGTGAGTTTCAAGGCCAAAGAAAGACTTGAATCCTGAGCTCCAGAGCTGTAGCCTAAACCACAGTGGCATATGTTCTGCTGGGTGGCATATGTTCTGTATCAGAAACTAGAGCTGATGTGGTCTATCCAATGCAATTTTCTGAATTGGCACCCCAAATAACCATACCAAATCTAAAGTTGACCAAAAACTGATTCGTAACCCTTTTGGTACTAATGTTGGAGAGTGGCGGCTAGTCAGAAAAAAATTTGGAACCAGTGTCCTAAAGGCACCAAATCCCCTGTTATTGCAGAAGCTAAGCAGGTTATTACTTGAATGGGAGACCGCCAATGAATACCAGGTGATATGGACTGTATTTCAGAGGAAGGGATGGCAAAACCATCTCTCTGTATTCCTTGCCTCATTATGTCTTTGCAAATGTAGGTATTCCAAAATATCAAATACCAAGCTTTTGGATAAGAGATACATAACCTGTGGGGAATGGCAATGTGTGGCTGTGGCTTCCTAATACTTATAATATGTAAGCATGCAGCAGAGGGAGTGAAATTCAAAGTGCAGCCGGGTTGTGCCATTTCATGTCATCTCAGGAAGTTTCTGCTTGTCTCCGAGTTTGTACAGCTTTAGAAAGGTGAAAGAACAGCAGTGTGGTGCGGACTGTGTTACTAATATCCTTAAAAAGATGGTGTGATTTCAAGCGAAAGACTGAAGTGACACCACTCAGTGACTCCTGAAGGACTGCAAGTTTAATAGCCCACGGGACAGGAAAGCAGCGACAAGACCTGGCAGCACAACAGCAATTGACTTTTAATCCACTCTTCTGTGTCGGCTCCCCTCCCTGATTCCTCTGGGTTCAGCCGGATGCCAGCACGTGTTAGATTAGACAGAGACATAATAACAGAAGCCTCCTCTGAGTTTACAACACTCTCTTGTCACATGATTTTGCATCATTTAAGTGCTTGAGGTGGCAAGGAAGCTGGATGCCCAGGTGGGCAGATGTTGGGGACACACCGAGAGGAGATATTCTGGAATTGCATGTTGGTTCATTGACATGAGCTTCCAAAAGTCTCATAGCCTGGTGAGTGAGTGAGTGATCGAGGGACAGAGGGCCTTTGCTGCCCTCCTTCACTCACCTGCCTGCCCTCCCTCGCTCACTCACCAGGCCGGGTCCTGACAGCCACGGTGACAGCACCAGGACCCAGCCTGGTGAGTGTGTGAGAGAGTGAGTGAGTGATCGGGGGACGGAGGGCCTTTGCTGCCCTCCTTCACTCACCTGCCTGCCCTCCCTCGCTCACTCACCAGGCCGGGTCCTGACAGCCACGGTGACAGCACCAGGACCCAGCCTGGTGAGTGTGTGAGAGAGTGAGTGAGTGATCGGGGGACGGAGGGCCTTTGCTGCCCTCCTTCACTCACCTGCCTGCCCTCCCTCGCTGACTCACCAGGCCGGGTCCCGGCAGCCACGGTGACAGCACCAGGACCCAGCCTGGTGAGTGTGTGAGAGAGTGAGTGAGTGATCGGGGGACGGAGGGGCTTTGCCGCCCTCCTTCACTCACCTGGCTGCCCTCCCTCGCTCACCCGATCACCACTGGGACCACCTACACTGGTTTCTGCCAGAGTCTTGAGGTCCTGATAGCGGCTGAGTTTTTCCTGTTGTTTTTCATCAATGCGACTGTCACCTGGGATGGCAACATCAATGATCCAAACCTTTTTCCTTTCCACAGCTGTGATGTCTGGTGTGTTGTGTTCCAGAACTTTGTCAGTCTGGATTCGGAAGTCCCATAGTATCTTTGCGTGCTCATTTTCCAATACTTTTGCAGGTTTGTGATCCCACCAGTTCTTTACTGCTGGGAGGTGGTACTTGAGGCATAAGTTCCAATGAAACATGGTTGTGCCTCTGTTTGTAGTCTGTCTGTGCGATTTTCTTACGGCAGCTGAGGATATGATCAATGGTTTCGTCGGTTTCCTTGCATAGTCTGCATTTTGAGTCATCAAGTGATTTTTCAATCTTGGCCTGAATTGCCTTTGTTCTGATGGCTTGCTCCTGGGCTGCAAGGATCAGGCCTTCTGTCTCCTTCAGGGTCCCATTTGTGAGCCAGAGCCAGATCTTCTCCTTATCAGCTTTTCCTTCAATTTTGTCAAGGAACTTTCCATGCAATGTGTTGTAGAAGGCTTTCATGGCCGGGATCACAGGGTTGTTGTATTTTTTCCGGGCTGTATGGCCATGTTCTAGAAGTATTATCTCCTGACGTTTCGCCCACATCTATGGCAGGCATCCTCAGAGGTTGTGAGGTACCTCACAACCTCTGAGGATGCCTGACATAGATGTGGGCGAAACGTCAGGAGATAATACTTCTAGAACATGGCCATACAGCCCGGAAAAAATACAACAACCCTTTCCATGCAATGTTTTGTTGTGCCAGCTGTCAGCTCTAGTTTGTAGTGCAGTTTTCTTGTACTGGTTTTTTGTCTGCTGTGCTTTGAGGAGTTTCTGATTTTTTTGTATTACATTATATATTAGCATCCTTGAGAATGACCAGCAAACTAAAGAACATTTTCAGAAACCAAGTTCAAGTTCAAATGGTAATTCATGAATATTGTTTAATAGTCTAAAACAAACCATATCTGCCATGCTTACACATACATATAGAAACATAGTTTGTCAAGCTGAAGCATGGCTTATTGTAATTGCTCAGTGTCTCAAGACCGGCTGAAATTCTGCCTAGCATCTATATAGAGACTCTCTAACTTCAACGTGTTGCTTTGTATTCTTGTTGCTCTTCATTTTCACGATTTGTCTTCAGAACATATTTAGTGACCGTCTTTTAAAGCCTAAACAGGAATTATATATATATATATATAAACAAATGGCTTGAGGCCTTTTACATTTCTTTTAAAGTGTGCCCTGTGACCAAATACTTCAGTTTACAAAGCTAACAACTTTTAAAATCAATTCATCCTGGAGATAACTGATTTATTAGACATCTACTCTTCTGAAGGCAAAGCTAATCGCAATTAACAAACAAAACGATGTGCAGCAGTTACAGTGCAGAGCAATAAATCTTCCAGTATTGGAAGACTCCCTTAATCAGCTTTGAAGGGGAAGCTGAGAGTGCAAGCTCATGCATGCTTTCAAGCAAAGACCTGTTCAGATGTAAGAGAAAACCCTGGTTTCTTGCTAATAGCTGTAGCAAACTCTTGCCTCGTGTTCTTCCCCCTTTCTCCCTATGAAAAAGACATCCGAAAAGGTCTCTGACTGTAAACCTGGGGGACAGGTTTGTTCCATGATTAGTGATATTTAGCCAGAAACATACTGTCATTTTAATTTCTGAAACCAGGGTTCCAGCAAGCCACAGTTCCCTGGGTTGGGATGCCGCAGAGAACTATAGTTTGCATAAAACCAAAAACTGAGTATCCTACGTGCTTTTCCACAGAGGCAAAAGCCAAAGGAGATGTGCACTTGGAAGTCCAGTGCTCAGTATGAGCATCTTATGGAACAAGAAACTGTCAAGAAGTGGCTAAATTGAGACAAATTACCTCCATCAGTCTCAATCCCTCTCCTGATGAATCTAGCATTGCCTCAGATCGCAAAGGGATGAAGTTCAGACTTCTCGGTTTTCAGCTGTAAACAGCGGCTTAAACTTTATTGCAGATATGTACATCTTATATACACAGCATAATAATTAGAGTCAAATAATAAATGTAACAATGCCAATAATAATAGAGGAAAATAATAAATGTACCATATATATTCGAGTATAAGCTGACCCAAATATAAGCTAGCCAGGACCCTCACCCGAGTCTAAGCCGAGGGGGGCTTTTTCAATAGCAGTTCTCCGTCCGACTTCTTCAAAGATCGCGATATTATTATTATTATTATTATTACATTTATCATTTTACTCTTGTTATTATTGCTACTATTGCATTTATTTTAATACATTTTTATTATTACTATTAATACGTTTATTATTTCATTCTGATATTATTATTGTTATTGCATTTATTATTTTACTCTATTATTGTTAATACATTTATTAATTTACTTTATTATTACATTTATTATTTTCCTGTATTATTATTATTATTGCATTTATTATTTTACTTTATTATTATTATTATTATTATTATTATTATTATTATTATTACATAGGCACATTTACATTGAAGAAGTTGAGAATAATGATTTAATCAGAGTTGGACAGTGTTAGCTTAAATTACAGTTTTATGTAAATATTCAAAAACGTAATTTATTATTATGAATTTTTATTTCTGAGATTTACCGCTCTTGGCTTATACTTGAGTCAGTTTTCCCAGTTTTTTGTGGTAAAATTAGGTGCCTCAGTTTATAGTCGGGTTGGCTTATATGGTAAATAGACACAAGCAAACATTTAGTACAATGACATACAACTAAACACAAATGCACAGACAAAGGCAAAGGCTTCTCCTTTCATTTCCGGCTCTGGAGTTGGTGCTCATCTCTGGCTCTGGGGAAGATGCTCTTCTCCGTTTCCAAGCCGAAGAGCCTGCGTTGTTCGTAGACACCTACTGGTTGTGTGGCCGGCAAGGCTGCTTGGAGCGTCTTTTTGCTTTTTCCTGCCGAAGTGGTACCTATTGATCTACTCAATTTTTTAAAAAAATATATTTTTATTGATATTATTTTATATTTCATGTTGTAAGTATATTGTACATTTAATACAAATGTTCATATTGATCTACTCACATTTGCATGTTTACATACTGCGCTTGGCAGGAGCTAGGGCTAACAGCGGGAGCTCACCCTGTTCCGCAGATTCAAACTGCCAACCTTCAGGTCAGCAGTTCAGCAGCACAAGGGTTTAACCTATTGTGCCACTCCACGTCCTCTCACACGACTTGATGGTAAACTTCCAGTATCTGGAAGACTTAAATATTCCTATTCTCTCAGGTAAAGAAAAGTGGTGTTTTTATTCACAGCTTGACCTCTTTCGTGGGGGGTCCTGTGGCCCTAACTCCCACGAAAGTATGGCAAAGCTGGTGATGTTTCTGGTGTTTTCTAACCTTCTGTTGCAAGTTATTTCAATTTGGAAGGTCAGCTTTGATTATTAGACATCTGTTGATCCTCCTCTAGAAAAAAGGCCTTTGAAGTTTTTGCTTGGAGGATGCTCGTCTCCTCTTGGCTCCGTCTGAGCTTCAAGAAAGAATTGCTCCACAAAACCTGTTAGTACGGTTCCTAGCAGTGGGAGAATATTTCTTGCTGGGTTCATAAAAATGATCTAAATGGAACCGACATGGGTAGCTATATAACATCTGTAACATTACACATTTAGTCATGTTGCAGCAGGACTTGAGTGCTGTTTTGATGGGTGGTATTTTAGCTGCCATCACGCCCGCCCTCCCTACTTACCACCCCATTTTCTGAAAGCCGAACTTCCTGGCTGGGAGGATTTATGGGGATATGTTTCTAAAGTGTGGCAAAAGAAAAATCTGCTGCCTTGAAAAAAGAAGGATAAATAACCAGTCTGGTTTCAGATGGTTAGGAAAAGCGTAGAGTATTGCCTTTGGGAACTGTGTAAGAGTAAGGTTCATGTCTGAATGATTTTCCACACATTGGTATTTATTTATTTATTTGCAGTATTTATATTCCGCCCTTCTTTCTCACCCCGAAAGGGACTCAGGGCGGATCACAATGTACATATACATGGCAAACATTCAATGCCATATGACATATAGACAGAGACAAAGACATAGAGGCAGTTTAACATTTTCAAGCTTCTGGCTTCATGAGGTTATGCTCGATTCCGGCCACAGGGGAGCAGCTGCTTCATCATCCACTGTGACACCAAGTCCTTGATGGATTACTTCCTCATTCCAAAAGCTGCTGGATGATTTTTATGGTGTCATAAATTAGTTAAATTCGTCTCCCCCATAAAGCGGTACCTACATTTTCTACTGTCTTTTGGGTTGCTTAGGTCAACAACGAGCAGGGCTATTTGAATGGTCAGGCGCTCAGTCCGACCTGGGCTGGTTTTGAACTCATGACTTCTTGGTCATAGTGATTTATTGCAGCTGGCTACTAACCAGCTGCACCACAGCCCTGTCAGAAATATTTAAAATTAACACTGTATTTTTAATTACAAAAATGATGTATAGGAACTGAAAGAGTTAAAATGATGTAATGACTAAGCAAAACCAGGATAATATAAGCAGATGTGCCTGTGAGTTAGTTGCTCCTCCTGTGTGAAGACCTCCTTCTGTGTAAAGATTGCCTCGGTGTAAGGAGTATTGTGTTTGAGTGCTCCAAGGAGAGAGCGCTTCAGTATGAAGAAAGGTTGGTCTTCTAGGTGAGGGATCTGGAAATTGAGTTTAAGAAAAGTCGGTCTTCTGCATGAGGGATCTGGAAATTGAGTTTAAGAAAAGTTGGTCTTCTGGGTGAGGGATCTGGAAATTGAGTTTAAGAAAAGTTGGTCTTCTGGGTGAGGGATCCGGAAATTGAGTTTAAGAAAAGTCGGTCTTCTAGGTGAGGGATCTGGAAACTGAGTTTAAGAAAAGTTGGTCTTCTGGGTGAGGGATCCGGAAATTGAGTTTAAGAAAAGTCGGTCTTCTGCATGAGGGATCTGGAAATTGAGTTTAAGAAAAGTTGGTCTTCTGGGTGAGGGATCTGGAAATTGAGTTTAAGAAAAGTTGGTCTTCTGGGTGAGGGATCCGGAAATTGAGTTTAAGAAAAGTTGGTCTTCTAGGTGAGGGATCTGGAAACTGAGTTTAAGAAAAGTTGGTCTTCTGGGTGAGGGATCCGGAAATTGAGTTTAAGTAAACTTGGTCTTCTAGGTGAGGGATCTGGAAATTGAGTTCAATTAAAGTTAGTCTTCTAGGTTAGGGATCCGGAAATTGAGTTTAAGAAAAGTTGGTCTTCTAGGTGAGGGATCCGGAAATTGAGTTTAAGAAAAGTTGGTCTTCTAGGTGAGGGATCCGGAAATTGAGTTTAAGAAAAGTTGGTCTTCTAGGTGAGGGATCCGGAAATTGAGTTTAAGAAAAGTTGGTCTTCTAGGTGAGGGATCCGGAAATTGAGTTTAAGAAAAGTCGGTCTTCTAGGTGAGGGATCTGGAAACTGAGTTTAAGAAAAGTTGGTCTTCTGGGTGAGGGATCTGGAAATTGAGTTTAAGAAAAGTTGGTCTTCTAGGTGAGGGATCCGGAAATTGAGTTTAAGAAAAGTTGGTCTTCTAGGTGAGGGATCCGGAAATTGAGTTTAAGAAAAGTTGGTCTTCTAGGTGAGGGATCCGGAAATTGAGTTTAAGAAAAGTTGGTCTTCTAGGTGAGGGATCCGGAAATTGAGTTTAAGAAAAGTCGGTCTTCTAGGTGAGGGATCTGGAAACTGAGTTTAAGAAAAGTTGGTCTTCTGGGTGAGGGATCTGGAAATTGAGTTTAAGTAAACTTGGTCTTCTAGGTGAGGGATCTGGAAATTGAGTTCAATTAAAGTTAGTCTTCTAGGTTAGGGATCCGGAAATTGAGTTTAAGAAAAGTTGGTCTTCTAGGTGAGGGATCCGGAAATTGAGTTTAAGAAAAGTTGGTCTTCTAGGTGAGGGATCCGGAAATTGAGTTTAAGAAAAGTTGGTCTTCTAGGTGAGGGATCCGGAAATTGAGTTTAAGAAAAGTTGGTCTTCCAGGTGAGGGATCCGGAAATTGAGTTTAAGAAAAGTTGGTCTTCTAGGTGAGGGATCCGGAAATTGAGTTTAAGAAAAGTTGGTCTTCTAGGTGAGGGATCCGGAAATTGAGTTTAAGAAAAGTTGGTCTTCTAGGTGAGGGATCCGGAAATTGAGTTTAAGAAAAGTTGGTCTTCTAGGTGAGGGATCCGGAAATTGAGTTTAAGAAAAGTTGGTCTTCTAGGTGAGGGATCCGGAAATTGAGTTTAAGAAAAGTTGGTCTTCTAGGTGAGGGATCCGGAAATTGAGTTTAAGAAAAGTTGGTCTTCTAGGTGAGGGATCCGGAAATTGAGTTTAACTGAAGAGCAGTTAAAAGAGCAGGGCTTGGAGAAGAATCAGAAGAGCAGAGTGACATCTTTTTTTAAAAATATATTTTTATTGAAGGGTTTTATATACAGTTATCTTAAAAGAAACCTAGATAGGGGGAAGGTAAAGGAGAAAAAAAAAAACGGAAAAAAAGGGGAAGAGGCAATGAGGGGGATAGAGGAATAGAATAGGGAGGAAGAGGGGGGATGGGAAAGTTAGGGGGTAGTTGTCGATCTTCCATTCTCAGCACCTCGGTTTAATTATTCACTGTTAGTCTCTTTTTCCAATTCTCTCTGGGTGGATTTGTATCTTAGTCTATCAGTTCCAAATCCTGTAAGTTCATCTTTACATTGAATCTTCAAGTTGATTTCTTATATTCTTCATAAGATGTCCAGTCTGTGCGCTTAATTGGTTTTCCTCTGTGTGTTCTGACCAGAAATGTTAATAAGTCCATATCATATATTTCATCTAATTTGTCAAGCCAGTCCTCAATATTAGGAATATTTTGCAATTTCCAATATTTTGCAAATATAATTCTTGCCGCCGTATTTATATAAGTAAATAAAATATCCTCATTTATATCAAACTTTGTGTCTTTATCAGTTATTCCCAGCAGATAGTATTCTGGTTTTAAAGGGAAGGTCTTTTTTAGTATTTTCTGAGTTTCCATGTGGATCACTTTCCAAAATCTATGTGTTTCCTCGCAAGACCACCAAACATGGAAGAAGGATCCCACTTGTTTCCTGCATTTCCAACACTTGTTTTGTACATTTGGATACATTATCCCTAATTTTTTTGGGGTGATATACCACCTATGGAAAATTTTTAGCCAATTCTCCTTTAGGGCAATAGCATAAGTGTAATTTAATTTTTTGGTCCATACTTGTTCCCATTCCTCAAATTTAATTTGTCTACCGATGTTTCTGGCCCATTTCACCATACATACTTTTACAGTTTCAGTTTCGGTTGACCATTCTAATAGTTTGTTGTATAATAGTGTAATACTTTTCTTTCCATTTATGAGTAATTTGTCCCAAATTGTTACCGTTTCGTTAAAACCTATTTGATTATCTTTTAAATATTGCTCTTTTATCTGGGCATATTGGAACCATGATAGGTTACAATATGTCTCCCTTAATTCGTCTAATTCTTTCAACTGAAGCCGACCATATTTCTTTATTAAAATTTCTTTGTATGTGGGCCATTTTTTCCATCCAAGTATTCTCCTTTGGTTGGTCTCCAAGGATGAAATCCATAGTGGTATTTTTGAATATATATATTTTTTATATTTTTCCCAGATCTTAATGATTGAAGATCTTACGAAGTGGTCTCCAAAAGTTTTTTCCACTGATCTTTTATCGTATCCAATGTATGCATGCCATCCACGACACAAGTCGAATCCTTCTAGGTCCAATAATTTCTCATTCTTTAATTTTGCCCAGTCCAGTACCCATGTTAATGCTGCAGCCTCGAAGTATAATTTCAAGTTCGGAAGGCCGAATCCTCCTCTATTTTTTAAGTCAGAAAGTGTTAAATTTTTAATTCTGGGTTTTTTCCCCTTCCACATGAATTTTGAAATTTCCCTATTCCAATCATTGAATATCTTGGCATTCCTGATGATCGGAATGTTTTGAAAGAGATAGAGCATCTTCGGTAGGACATTCATCTTAATTAGAGCAATTCTCCCCAGTATTGAAATATTTAAATTGGTCCAATTCTTCAGGTCCTTGCTTATCTCTTTCCATTTTTCATAATAGTTATTCTCTAATAGCTGTGCATTTTTATTCGTCAGCCAAATACCCAAATATTTTATTTTGGTGGTCACCTCAATGCCTACTTTCTCTTGAAGGCTCTTTTGGTTAAGTTTTGAAATGTTTATGGTTAGGATTTTTGTCTTCTTTTTGTTCAAATGGAATCCCGCTAGATCTCCAAATTCTTGCACCTTATTTAACCAAATTAGCAAATTTTTCCTTGGCTCTTCAACAATACATATGAGGTCGTCAGCGAATGCTCTCAGTTTGTAATCCTTGAAATTGATTCTTGCCCCTCTTAAATCCTTGTCAACATTGATATTTTTTAAAAGGATTTCTAATGTGAATATAAAAATAAGGGGTGAAAGGGGACACCCTTGCCGGGTTCCTTTTTCTATTATAATATCATCTGACTTCTGGCCATTGATAAGTAATTTGGCCGACTGGCATTGATATATCATGTCGATTGCGTTATAAAAATGATATCCGATATCCAATTCTTTAAAAAGTAATTTAAAAAAGGTCCAATTCAAGTTATCATCTTTTTGACTATCTGAAGAGTTGGAAGATTTGTGACTCTAGATAAAGCAGGCCTGGTAATGACCAATGAGAAGTGGAGGGGAACAGATGTATAGCTAAACATTTGGAGAAACGTCCTCGTGGCACAGGCTGTTTAATAGTGAACAGACCGTCTTAGGATGTGATGAGTTCTCCTATGTTAAAAGTGTTTAAGTTAAAGACTGGATGGCCAGCTGCCAGGCATCTCTTATGGTAGGTGTTGAATTGACCTTATGTCTACGAGTCAGTGAATAAATTCTTGGATTCTGCATTGAAAGTGATCAAAATTAACCATCTGGTTCAACTTGGAGATCTTGTATCCCAAATCATCCATGACAGGCCCTCTCCCGGCTTCCTCTTGGATGATTTCTGTAGGTCAGTTGTCCTAAGCATTGAACAGCTGTTCAGATACGTGGAATTCTTCCCAGTATTTATCTTTATAGGAAGGTAGTTCTAGGATTGAAGACAGATGCTTCTTATACACCCAAGTAGATGCAATGTTTTTCTTCCAGAAAGGAATGCTATTTATTGTATTTCATTTTGTACATCCTTTCATGCCTGTCACAGTCTACAAGAGTGCCTAGTATTGAGACATCATACGAATAATCCATATTATTATTTTTACCCTAGCTAGAGTCACCAATTTGGTATTACAATAATTCATATCTCTGTTTTTAATTCAACAGAGATCTTGCCATTTCTGCTTGAGAAGCATTTATGGGGAAAGGGCTGGACCAAATCGGAAAGGGTACAATTAAGTCTCACCATGGCAATGTGAAATGTTGGATGTAAAGCTGAAACTGGCCCCCTTGGTCTAATACCATAACTTGTATAAACAAATCCATTTTGACCAGTGGTTCCCAACATTTTTTTGACCAGGGACCACTCTCCAACGTTAGTCCCAAAAAGGTTATCAATCGGTTTTTGGTCAACTTTAGATTCGGTTTGGTTATTTGGGGTGCTTATTCAGAAAATTGCACTGGGCAGACCACATCAGCTCTAGTTTCCTATACAGAACATATGCCATCCAGTAGTCACCCACAGAAAACCATATTTAGTAGGCCTCAGTACTATGAGAGGGTTTTGGGCCGGGCTGTGGCACAGCTGGCTAGTAACCAGCTGCAATAAATCACTACTGACCGAGAGGTCATGAGTTCGAAGCCCGGGTCGGGTTAAGCCCCCGACCATTAAATAGCCCGGCTTGCTGTTGACTTATGCAGCCCCGAAAGACAGTTGCAGTAGGCAAATTTAGGTACGCTTTATGCGGGAGGCTAATTTAACTAATTTACAACACCATAAAACTGCCAGCAAAACACGCGGAAAGGAATGAGGAAGTACAGCCACTAGTGGACAGTGAAGCAACAGCTCCCCCTGTGGCCGGAATCGTGAAGCTGGAAAAATATGTTAAATGCCTCTGTGTCTGTCTATACTGTATGTTGTTTGTCTGTTGGCATTGAATGATTGCCATATATGTGTTCATTGTAATCTGCCCTGAGTCCCCTTCGGGGTGAGAAGGGCGGAATATAAATACTGTAAATAATAATAATAAATAATCAGTTACTCTCTTTGCAACAGTTGCAAACATGAGGCTGTGGACCATATTTTAGTTCTTGCGGACCACTGGTGGTCCATGGACCACAAATTGAGAACCACTGATGTAAGCTAACTCACAGCCTTTGAAATAACAACAGGATAGAATTACAGTAGGGTCTACAATGGCATGCTCACTCTCCAACATTAGTGCTGATTCAGAAAATTGCATTGGATAGACCACATCAGCTCTAGTTTCTGCTACAGAACATATGCCAACCAGTAGTCGCCATCTGCTTTGTAATTAAAAAACCATATTTAATAATCTAGAGCTGATGTGGTCTATCCAATGCCATTTTCTGAATCAGCACCCCAAATAACCCCCAAAACAGACCTAAAAACGAAGATATCAAGGTGCCCCCGCTTCCAGGTGCCATATAGAACAGCTCCACTCAAGGAGAGACAGGAGGAGGAGAAGCAGCAGTCAGGAGGCTTGTTCATGGGTAGTCAGCCGCTCCCAGCATCCCCGTTGCCTCGGCATTATAAGAGGGTTTCGTGAGACCAGTCACTCTCGTTGCAACTGTGTAGTAATGGTGAGGCCACAAAGCATAATTTAGTTCTTGGGGACCACTGGTGGATCATGGACCACAGTTTGGGAACCACTGATTTTGACAATAGATCCTCCTCCAGAATTTACAATCGAACATCCTTTAGATTTACTGAAACTCGCTAATTCATATAGCGAGTTTCAACAATAGTAAGCTTAAATATACCAGACTGTGGAATGCTTCCTAAAACTAGATTACACCTTCAGGATCTGTGCAGATCTAAACCTTGGCAGATTTCTCAAAATACCAAAGTGACAGAAGGGGTCACATATTGGCCAGTGCTGTTTGTGAAAGAAGGAAGGAAGGAAGGAAGGAAGGAAGGAAGGAAGGAAGGAAGGAAGGAAGGAAAGAAGGATGGAAGGAAGGAAGGAAGGAAGGAAGGAAGGAAGGAAGGAAGGAAGGAAGGAAGGAAGGAAGGAAGGAAAAGAATGATGGTGGGGAGGCAGGCAGGTGGAGGCATAACTGGGGGCCTCTCTGAGTGCTCATTGGGATCTCTTCAGATGAAAGCTCATCTTTGTGGAAAAAACCAATTGGAGTGTTGCACAGACATCGGCTTCTCTCAGGCGATTAAGGGAAGACTTGCTCATCAGCGGCTGATTGCTACGAGCATCTGTATTATGTAGATGAAATTAATCAAGGCTAAGGGTTAAAGTTTTCCCATTTGTTCAGGTCTGGGTTTTTCCCCCCCTTCTTTTTAAAGAAATCAGCTGGAGTAGTTTGGCGGGGAGGTAAATTGCATTAAACGCTGCCGTCATTTCTCTTCCCATCGCCTTCCTGCCTTCTTCCCTTCCCTTTGCAAGTTTCCCAGACTTAGAAGAGGATCTGAACTCTTAGCAAGAAGAAGGGTGGCAGGGCTGATTGGAGGGAGCCATTGTGCCGCCCTGATTGGCCTGTGCTGCTTTCATGATTAGGAGCAGCTGGAAGCAGAATGGCTCCAGATGCTGCACTACTCCGGCTCACCCATGCTTTTGTTTGGGACAGACCAATAAACAGAGTGTGGTCCTCTAGAAAAACTTTAGACCACAACTTGCATTGTGCTTTATCAGTGATAGAGTATAGGGAATATGCTGCAGCATATTCGTTCCCACCACTCTCGTTCCCACAAGCAGCACTTGTGATGGGGGTGGGACTGAGAGCAGGGCCCCCTCTCTCGTTCACACCACTCTCGTTGCCACCAGCAGCGCTTGTGACGGGGTGGGACTGAGAGCAGGGCCCCCAATCTCATTCCCACCACTCTCATTCCCACCAGCAGCGCTTGTGACGGGGTGGGACTGAGAGCAGGGCCCCCCTCTCATTCCCACCACTCTCTTTCCCACCAGCAGCGCTTGTGACGGGGTGGGACTGAGAGCAGGGCCCCCTCTCTCATTCCCACCACTCTCATTCCCACCACTCTCATTCCCACAACTCTCATTCCCACCACTCTCATTCCCACCAGCAGCGCTTGTGATGGGGTGGGACTGAGAGCAGTTCCCCATCTCTCGTTCCCACCACTCTCTTTCCCACCAGCCGCGCTTGTGACGGGGGTGGGACTGAGAGCAGGGGCCCCTCTCTCGTTCCCACCACTCTCGTTCCCACCAGCAGGGCTTGCGATGGGGTGGGACTGAGAGCAGGCCCCCCCTCTCGTTCCCACCACTCTCGTTCCCACCAACAGCACTTGTGACGGGGATGGGACTGAGAGCAGGGCCCCCTCTCACATTCGCACCACTCTCGTTCCCACCAGCCACGCTTGTGACAGGGGTGGGACTGAGAGCAGGGCCCCCTCTCTCGTTCCCACCACTCTCGTTCCCACTAGCCACGCTTGTGATGTGGGTGGGACCGATAGCAAGGCCTCCTCCGCTGACCGAAGTGCCTGAGATGGTCTATACAGGGAGATGCGATTTGACAAATAGCCTGGACCTCAGCCATTTAGGGCTTTATAGGTAACGACCTTCAACTCTCAGAAATCCTAATAGCTGGTAAACTGGCTGAGATTTCTGGGAATTGTAGGCCAAAACACCTGGGGACCCACAGGTTGAGAACCACCGTTTTAGTGGGTCCCTTTTAAGGGCATTTGATTTGTACCTGGAATTGCTGTGATCAACCGAAGTGTAAATCAAACGTTCAGCCCAGCTTGTTTGCCAGCTATTAGCTTATCCTCTTCTGCAGTTCAAATTGGTTTGTAATTGTAGTCTTTAATAATTATGGGCAACACAATTTAATTGCTATTTGCTTATTTTGTAGGTGACACCAAGGTTACGTGAGTGAGCTTTTGTTATTTGGCAAATTGGACAGAATGGCGCGGTGTTGTGTTATCTCAGTTTTATCAGGGCTGCGAGAATTAAGGTTGTTTTAACACATTGCTTTGCATCTCCACCCAATAAAACCAAATCCGGTCAAACAGATCTGGTTAAATATGAATGGTGTTGTTATTGTTATACTAGCTTGGGTATGTGGTGTTGCCTGGGTTATTTGAAAAAGTCAGTTTTTTAATTGTACAAAATGCCTCAGGTTGTGGATTAACTACAACTGACATCATGCCTGGTTAACCCCGAGAAACTCCATCAGTATTTAAAGTTTGTTATGTTGGGAAAGTTTGCTCTAGATGCATCGTCAGTGGGGCTCAGTGTGCTCTCCTGGTTCTGCAATACAGTGTTCCCTCACTTATCGCAAAAAGTGAAAATCTGCGAAGTAGGGATTTCTGTGAGGTGAAAACGAAGGTGCTTCAGCCTCTTTTTCTCTCCCTTCAGCTTCTCCTTTTTATTGTTTATTACAAGGGTTGAATGAAAAGTAATGCCTCCACCTTCTTTACTTGGGTTTGGATGGGAATATTTTAATAAATCAAACACAGAAATAATCCTTAGAATGTGCTCTTTAACTACCACTATTCACTTTCCCACATCATCACCAGACAGTTGGATACATTTCTGTCAATGATGAACAAGTTTTCTTAAGCCGTCACGGAGGAAGTCGACACTCTGTTTCCGCAACCAACATCTCACAGTTCCCATCGTGCACAGATCTTCCAATAGCCAAGCAAAGCAATAATGTGACCCACATGTTCTTGTGAAATGCTGATTATGCTTGAAATTTCTCTCTGAGTCCTGAATTCATCTGTCAACCTTTTGGTTGTGAAACTCGGTGGTTGCTGTCACAGGACGTCCAACTCTTTGTTTGTCATGCAAGTCAGATGTTCCCACCTCAACATCTTTAAACTTACTCGCCCAACGACACCCAGTACTCACATCAACACAGTCACCATAAACAGCTTGCATTCTCTGATGGTTCTCCTTTGGGGTGACACCTTCTGCTGTCAAGAATTCAATGACTGCATGTTGCTTAAATTGCATTGTCCGATCATCTGCGCAGGGTTCCATACTTCGCACTTTAACAACACAACCGTCCAATGCTAAGGCTTCCCCGTCTGCGCAGGGTTCCATACTTTGCACTTTAACAACACAACCGTTCAATGCTAAGGCTTCCCCGTCTGCGCAGGGTTCCATACTTCGCCCTTTAACAACACAACCGTTCAATGCTAGGGCTTCCCCGTCTGCGCAGGGTTCCATACTTTGCACTTTAACAACACAACCGTTCAATGCTAAGGCTTCCCCGTCTGCGCAGGGTTCCATACTTCGCCCTTTAACAACACAACCATTCAATGCTAAGGCCTTCCGCCAAATAGAACTGTAGAGGAGATTCTACTGAACAAACCACTACCTGCCGCAGACCAGGACTGCCATCTGTTGAGGAGTTACGAAGGTGGAGGCATTACTTTTCATTCAACCCTCCTATATTCTTTTAGTGTTTATTGAAAAACTGCAAAACAGCAAATCCACAAAAAGCGAACTGCGAAGTAATGAGGGAACACTATATCAGGAGTTTGGTTACAAGTTCACTTTTCCCATTAGGAAATAGTTGCGTTCTAAATGCAGAATACTTTGGATTATGAAATGTGTGTATATATATATATATATATATATATATATATATATATATATATAGAGAGAGAGAGAGAGAGAGAGAGAGAGAGAGAGAGAGAGAGAGAGAAAGAGAGAGAAATTGTGGTTTCTGCTCCCTTCCTTCCCCCACCCACGTCTTATAAATTTTAGAAGATACAAGCACCCATGAATGATGAAATGTCAAAACTAAAGATTAGGTGAATGAAGCAGAATATTTCCCACCAATATCTATCTCGCTATCTGTATATTTATGATCTGCATGGAGGGAAGGCACTCTGAGGAACATTTTTAGCTTTGGGTCTAATTAGTTTTCTCTGAAGTTTCAATTAATTTTGGCAATTTGCGATGCAGATTAAAGCACTTTACACCTTTTTAGTTCTCCAGACAAGCCCTGTCAAACTGAAATGCCTGGGACGGGAAGGCCATGTGAGTGTCATGCTCTACAGAGAAGAGATGCCACCAGTTCCCAAGTATTCCCACCCTTGTGTCCTTCAAGCTCAGAAGTCCTTGGGGTTCTCTCGTTCCTCTCATTTCTCTTTTCTGGATAGTCTAGTTGGAAGACAACAGTGTTATATTTTCCATGTGTGTTTCTACCTTCATGGGACAGGGTGTTATTAGTGGAGGACCTGAAGATGGTAGTGCATATACTCGTGACCTTGAGGTTGGACTTCTGCAATGCGCTTTACATTGGGCTACCCTTGAACCAAGCTCGGAAACTCCAGATTGGTTTCAGAAACAACTAGGAATGAACATATCACACCCTTCCTAAAGTCACTCCACTGGCTGCCTATTAGTTTCCGGGTAAAGTACAAGATGTTGTCGAAGGCTTTCATGGCTGGAATCACTGTGAATTTTCTGGCCTCTCTGGCCATGTTTGAGAAGCATTCTCTCATGACGTTTCGCCCACATCTATGGCAGGCATCCTTAGAAGTTGTGAGGTCTGTTTGAAACTAGGCAAGCAGGGTTTATATATTTGTTGAATGTCTAAGGTGGGAGAAAGAACTGTTGTCTGTTGGAGGCAAGTGTGAATATTGCACACATGTTGTAGAGATACGTTTTGGACATAAGTTTCAGTGTGTGTATTTATAGTGTTTCTGCTTTTCTTATGTATTTTAATTGTTTTGTAACCCGCCACAAGCCATGAGGAGAGTCGGGTAAGAAATAATATTAATATTATTAATAATAATACACTTTATTTATGTTCCGCCCTTCATTCTGAAAGGACTCAGAGAGGATTACAGTATATAAAACAGACATAGGCGATGTTTTCAATACATTGTGATATTCAATGCCTTTGTTACATCACATACACTGAGACACACATGCACAGATAAAGGCAAAGGCTTCTCATTTTATTTCCGGCTCTGGAGGAGGTGCTCATTGCATGGAAAGTTCCTTGACAAAATTGAAGGAAAAGCTGATAAGGAGAAGACCTGGCTATGGCCAAGATCAAAAAATCAGCTGATGACCCAAAATGCAGACTGTGCAAGGAAACCGATGAAACCATGGATCATATCCTCAGCTGCTGTAAGAAAATCGCACAGACAGACTACAAACAGAAGCACAACTCTGTGGCCCAAATGATTCCTTGGAACTTATGCCTCAAGTCCCACCTCCCGGCAGCAAAGAACTGGTGGGATCACAAACCTGCAAAAGTATTGGAAAATGAGCACTCAAAGATACTGTGGGACTTCCGAGTCCAGACTGACAAAGTTCTGGAACACAACACACCAGACATCACAGTTGTGGAAAAGAAAAATGTTTGGATCATTGATGTTGCCATCCCAGGTGACAGTCGCATTGATGAAAAACAACAGGAAAAACTCAGCCGCTATCAGGACCTCAAGATTGAACTTCAAAAACTGGCAGAAACCAGTACAGGTGGTCCCGGTGGTGCCGTGCCAAAAGATCTCAGCCGGCATTTGGAAACAATAGACATTGACAAAATTACGATCTGCCAACTGCAAAAGGCCACCCTACTGGGATCTGCACGCATCATCCAAAAATACATCACACAGTCTTAGACACTTGGGATGTGTTCGACTTGTGATTTTGTGAAACAAAATCCAGCATATTTATCTTGTTTGCTGTGCCATACAACAACAACAACAACAACAACAACAACAACAACAACAACAATAATAATAATAATAATAAATTTATATTCCGCCCTTCTCTCCGGGGGGACTCAGACCTTATTACAGTATATATAAAAACAGATACAGGCAAACGTTCAATGCCTTGTTGCAATGAGACACACATACATAAACAACGGTAAAGGCTTCTCCTTTCATTTCCGGCTCTGGAGGCGGTGCTCATCTCTGGCTCTGGGGGAGATACTCTTCGAGTTGATTGCAATATATTTGAGGTGACTGATAAGTTGACACGGGGACCAGCATAACAACAACAACAACAACAACAACAACAACAACACTTTATTTATATTCCGTCCTTCTCCGGGGGGACTCAGAGCAAATCTATATATATAAAAGGGTAATGACATTTCGGCCTAGGACAAAACAACGAAACTACACATCCCAGAAACACTAAACTTGGCAGCACAACCCCTCATCCATGCCTCTACGTTCATACAACAAAAAGAAAAGAAAAATAAAGTCCTAATTAGAGGGAGATGAATAATTGTTTTTATCCAATTGCTGCCAGTTAGAAGGCTAAGCTCCGTCAGGGGAAAACCTTTACTCTTTACCTTAACTACCACCAATACCTCAATACTTTATTTCCCATACCACCATACTTCGCCACAGCAACGCGTGGCCGGGCACAGCTAGTTACAGTATATATAAACAGATACAGGCAAACATTCAATGCCTTGTTACAATGAGACACACAAGCAAAGGCAAAGGCTTCTCCTTTCATTTCCAGCTCTGGAGGCTGTGCTCATCTCTGACTCTGTGAGAGGTACTCTTCTCTATTTTCAGACCGAAGTGCCTGTGTTGCCACCTCCTGGTTGTGTGGCCAGCATGATTGCTTGGAGTGTCTTTCTGCCTTTTCCTGCCAAAGCAGTACCTATTTATCTACTTGCATTTGCTAGGTTGACAGGAGCTAAGCTGCAGCCTCCTGTAGCTTCTGTGTTCTTCCTCTTGAACAACTTTGGTCATTTTGGCCACGGTCTGATTTTGTTTGGCCACACGTGTCCCATATTTTCCATCTTTGAAATGTCGGAACTTGTGCAGAGGGAGAAGGAGGGTGATGACATCTGCTTCGTCTTGTTATGGTGGCAGGGATCGCTAAGGCAACAAATCACTTGTATTCTCCCAAGGAGGGGAATATGTATAGCAAAGCAATTGTACTGTCTTTTCAGGAAAACACAGATTGCCATGGTGAGACTTAATTTTGTGCTTTATTTTGAGCTGCCTTCTGAAACAATTTCCTGCCTTGCAATGCATCTCCAAACATTAAAACCTTGTTGCTGCGCATTTCCTTGTCATTACCAATATTTCTTTGACCAGAGCCACCGAAGCAAAGTGATCTTTTCCCCCCCTTCCTTCCCTGCAAAGGAACTGCTTTCCTTCCTTGTCTTCTTCCCCTCACCAAGACATTGCATATCAAATGGCATTTTTTCTACCTGGAATAATTGCCTCCCAAAATTGCCTCCCCCTTCCCTTTTTCCCTATGACACCAAACGCTTGGCCCCATATTAAATCAAACGCTGGCGTGCAAAAGGCCCCTGACAGGCCTGCAAATGGTTTAGTTACAAGGCTGCCTCAGCCAGTTCTTATTTGTAAATGACAATTTTCTACAGCAAAATATATGCTTGGACTTCAATTGGAGAGCCGTGGATTGCAGCCAGAAGAGGAATAATTGAATTTTAATGCTGCTCGGTTTTAAGGTGATTTTATTTAAAAAGAGAGTGCATTAAGTTGCTGAAAGATGGTCAGGATGGGAGTTCAGTCGAACAGCACCCGCCCCAGCCATCTTTCAGCAGGATTTTAAATTGGACAGGAGTTTAATTTGTTCCATGCTCAGCCTTTTTATTTGAGGGGGGTGAATAGGGGAAGGTCCAAGCACAGTGCAAATCCATACAGTACTAGCTGTGCCCGGCCACGCATTGCTGAGGCGTAGTCTGCTGGTTAGGATCTCTTTGGTTAGGAAGCATCCTGGCTTTGAAGCTGCAAGGCTGTTCCACCATGGCAACATTTTAAAAAAGTAGCGTTAGGCTCCACACACAGCTACGAGGTCCTCTGGATAATGTAGTTGTTTCAGCTCCCCGGGGGATTCTGCATATGCGTGGTAAGCAATTGGGGGTTTTCTGTTATTTAGACTTTATTTTTCTAGGTTTTTTAAAGGTTTTTTTTTTATCGAAAGACATAGATTGGATGACAATAATAATAATATTATTATTGAACTTCAAAGACTATGGCAGAAACCAGTGCAGGTGGTCCCGGTGGTGATCGGCACATTGGGTGCCGTGCCAAAAGATCTCAGCCGGCATTTGGAAACAATAGACATTGACAAAATTACGATCTGCCAACTGCAAAAGGCCACCTTACTGGGATCTGAGCGCATCATCTGAAAATACATCACACAGTCCTAGACACTTGGGAAGTGTTCGACTTGTGATTTTGTGATACGAAATCCAGCATATCTATCTTGTTTGCTGTGTCATAATAATAGTAATAATAATAATAATAATAATAATAATAATAATAATAATAATAATAATTCTTTATTTATACCCCGCCACCATCTCCCCCGTAGGGACTCGAGGCAGCTCACAATGTTACAAAAGTAACAGCGCAAATACATTAACAATATACACAGTTTAAAACACAAGAAGATGATAAAACAGAAGTTAAAACAAAGGTGTATACAACAGTAATAATATCAAACAACCACCAATGCAATTCAGACTATGTCTTTTGCGGCCAAATTTGGTGTGATTTGGTTCAGTGGTTTTGTTGTTTACTCCATGGGAAAAATGCACACACACACACACACACACACATATATATATTGCAGTGTGCATTGGTTAGCCAATGATGCCTGCTAGCATCCCAATACAGTGTTTATCCCAAAGATAGATAGATAGGGTAAAAGCAGTGTTTGTTTTGTTTTGTAAGAAAGTGCTTCTCAGCCTTTTGGCTAAGAGCAATAATAATAATAATAATAATAATAATAATAATAATAATAATAATAATAATAATAATTTATATTCTGCCCTATCTGCCCGAGGGGACTCAGGGTGGGTCACAGTACACATACATGGCAAACTTTCAGTGCCATTTGGAGACAGGACAGAACAGAACAAGACAGACAGAAGGAGGTATGTAGTCTTGAAGTCCAGTTCTTTGGTGCCTTGGAGGTTGAGGCTGTACCATTCTCTATGACGAAGAGCCATCAGGACTTCCACCTTCCTCTCTGCATTTCTGGTCTTGTTATTTATGGTGTCATAAAATACCTCCCTTGCAATTTGTGATACCTAATTTCTGTACTTACAGCTTATACACTGTTTTCTAACTACTTAGGTAAACAGTGAGCTAGGCTTGACGGTTAAGTGCTCACCCCAACCAGGCTTCGAACTGGCCATCTTTCGGTTGGTAGGTCGAATGCTCACCCCAACCAGGCTTTGAAATGTCCATCTTTCGGTTGGTAGGTCGAGTGCTCACCCCAAGCAGGCTTTGAACTGGCCATCTTTCGGTTGGTAGGTCGAGTGCTCACCCCAACCAGGCTTTGAACTGGCCATCTTTCGGTTGGTAGGTCGAGTGCTCACCCCAAGCAGGCTTTGAACTGGCCATCTTTCGGTTGGTAGGTCGAGTGCTCACCCCAACCAGGCTTTGAACTGGCCATCTTTCGGTTGGTAGGTCGAGTGCTCACCCCAACCAGGCTTTGAACTGCTTTATAAGACTCTGGACAGTGTAGTATCTGTTCTTATAGCTGCTTCTTACTCTAGAGGAGGCGCTCAGCTGTATGCAGGTGCATGCGCATGCCAGCAGCCACGCACTCTTCCAAGGCATTTTAAAGAAGCTTCTTAAGTTCCCATCCCAGGTAAGGAAGAGCAGATGACCTCTTAGAAGAGGAGAGATAACTCTGGTAATAGTTTTCAGGGAATTAGAGTTTTCTTTTTGTTTATGAAAAAGATTCAACTGCGATACCTAAAAGTAGACGAGGAGCCGGGATTGGCTCCAGGTTGCTTTTGTGTCAAGCTGATTTTCGTAGGGGAAGGGGCAGTCCTGTTACGTGCTCCAAAAGGAACGAAAGTAACGAAAGAATAGATGAAGCAGCTTCCGTGCACAACTCTAATCTGTAGATACAGAATCCCTGGACACGGAGGGCTGACTATTGTCCAATTCCTTACAAATAGTGGAAATGTGACAACGCATTTTCTGCCCCTTTCCTCGTGCCAGTTAGAAGATTGGGGAGATGAAGAGCTTGCCGATCTCGTGCAGGACTGAAGGAGTTCGGTCCTTGCCCTGTGTGTGCCCTCGTTTGACTTGGCGAACAATATCCTCAGTTAAACTCGGGGAACGGTGCAGGTTCCTGTTGTAAGGTGTTGTATGTTCAAGTTAATGTCTTCCAGCCGCGGCGTTTGCAGCCAAAGAATAATTTCTCCCTCGTTGGCTTCTTCTCTTGAATGCCTCCCACTCCGAGCTGCCTAAGCCGCACACAAGACAATCTCACTAAAATTAGTTTTTAATTGATCCTCGGAGTCACAGAATGCTCCCACACGCCGTGCAAGTCACAACACATTGGTTGCCGTGGCCAAAAGCCACTCTGTGTTGTTTTTGACGCCTGTTAAGATTTCCATGCAAATCTTGTGTGACGGGTTGAATTCCTCTTTCTGCCTTCTGCTGTTTCCCAGTCTCCCACGTACACAGAGAACTAGGAAATCCAACCTTCTTGAAGGTCTTTGTGTAGCCATAGATCTGGACTCTGAGCCCTTAGAAGCTTCCAAACAGAAGAACTAAGGAGCCCCAGCATCCTTCTGTTGTACACAAAGTCTGCCGCCTTAGTTCATTTTTAATTGTTGCAAGCAGTTTCTAGGCTGGGTTGTTGTGTGTTTTCTGGGCTGTATGGCCATGTTCCAGAAATATTCTCTCCTGACATTTCGTCCACATCTATGGCAGGCATCCTCAGAGGTTGTGAGTTTCTAGGCTGTTCCATTAATTCAGATCCTCAGTTGGATTTTTCCAGCACTTTCAATAGTTCTCTTTGTCCAGACACTTTTGTCATGGAAGAAATGGAGACCAAGTGTTGGCAAAGCTATCTTTTCCTTCTCGACATATAGGAAGACGAGAAGGTTATTGTCGTTATTTTACACTAGCTTGGGTAGCTGGGGTTCTTTGAAAAAGGTCATTTTTAAGTGTACAAAATGCATAAGGTTGTGGATTAACTACAACTGTCATCATGCCAGGTTAACCTTGAGAAACTCATCAGTACTTAATGTTTGTGATGTTGGGCAAGTTTGCTCTGGATGCATCATCGGTGGGTTCAGTGTGTTCTCTGGCTGTAGGGTAAACTACAACTCCCACTATGATGAGTCGGTCCCCTTAAATACCTTGAGTAGGTTGAGTTAGTCATGGGGGTTCTATGTGCCAAGTTTGGATCAGGTCCATTATCGGTGGTCACAGTTTCTCTGCTTGTGGGTGAACTACAACTCCCAGAAAGGAAGGTCAGTTCCCCCAAACCCATCCCATAATTAAATTTCAGCATATCAGGTCTATGTGCCAAGTTTGGTCCAGATTCATTGGTCTTTGGTTCACAGTGCTCTCTTGATGTAGGTGAACTACAACTCCCCCAAATCAAAGTGAATTTTCCCCAAGACCTCCAGTATTTTTTTTGTCGGTCTTGGGGGCTCTGTGTTCCAAGTTAGTTCCAGGTCCATCGTTGGTGGAGTTCAGAGTGCTCATTGATTGCAGGTGAACTATACATCTCAGTCCCTACAACTCCTATAAATCATGGTTAATTTTTCCCAAAATCTCTCTAGTATGTTCAGTTGCTGATCAATTCCTCTGTTTGCTGTATGTCATAGAAAAGAGTAGGAAAGGGTTATGGGAGAGGTAGTGGGTGGGATCATGCAAATTCCACACTAGTGGAGAGAGTAAGAAACACTGGGATGTCTGTGGTGGAGGAAAAACATAAAATCTAGGATGAAATTGTTCCCGTATGAAAGTCTTCACTTGGGTGGTGGGCAGTGTGGTGTTTGTGGAGGACATTGGTAGTGCTCTTGGACATGTTCATGGCACTCGCCATAACCTGCAATGTCATTGAAGGGAGGACCATTGATGTCTCCTGTGTAGTGGGAGCTAGAGCTGTTTGTGGAAATGGGAGCCTTTGTTAGGGATTCCTCTTCTTCAGAAGAGGAAGGGGAGCAGGAAAGTGTTCATGAATCTGAGGAGGAAATTTTGTAAGTACTCACATTTCAGGAGAGGCGAAAGGAAACAGCAGAGATGTCATTCAGCTACAATAGCTGCCAGAAATGCAGCTGAGTATTTGGAAACTGCCCTAGCAGCTGTGAGGAAACTCAGGACTATAAAGCAGAAGCAGATGCAGCCAGCTTTTGCTGGTAACAAACTGACTAATGCCTAAGCCTTCGCTCCCCTTGTGCCTGCTTTGAGTCTGCATCTGGGAAACTGCTCCTAAGGATTTATTGCTGTTTCTTTGTCTGAAGTAAGACTGCTATTTGATTTGGGAATTTAACAGAGACTAAGAACTGTGTTTACCCTAAGACTTCCTTGCTTTCTTTTGCTTTATTCCACTGAGTGTGTGGACTTTATGTTTTGCTGAAGTAAAGCAGTTTTCATTTACTTACCACAGTGTTTTAAGGCTGTTCTCGAAAGACAAAACAGGACAACCTGTCTGTGTAAGTGGACATGCCAGCCACATACACACATACATATTTCCACTTTTATTATGTGTATAGATGATTGGAGTGTGAAAGCCGTTTCAAAATAAAAATGTGTATTGAAATAAAATACCCAGTGGGCATTGGGGTTGGCGAATGCCTAGGCCCAGCCATCAAAGCACTCTTAACCAAACAGCGGTGTTTCGTGTAATTGAATTGGATGTACATTCCTTTTCATGGAAAGAGGGAAATTTTTGTTAACTGGATTAAGGATTGCATCTGAAAAAATACATCTATGACGGGCATTGTTTTTGAGTAATCTGGACTAATGCTCTTTTCTCTCTCTCTTTTTTCTAATTTCTTACAGATGGTCACAAGAACAAAGAAAATATTTGTAGGTGGATTATCGGCTAATACAGTAGTGGAAGATGTAAAGCAATACTTTGAACAGTTTGGCAAGGTAGGTTCTGCTGTGTTTAAACAACACAACATACTCTGAATTCCTTTTACTATAGCATTTTGGAGGTCTGAGTACTGCCGCAATGTTTTTATTGTGAAGGTGAACAGTTTTCATACAAATATGTGCCCGGTATTTCTCTGCCTTAGGTCTTTTTATGCAGAACTTTGAGAAATTTCAAATATGTATGTGGCATGTGTTTATGGTGTGCAGAGAGAGATTTTTTACCGTTTGTTTCCAGTGACTAAATCAACAAATGCCCCTCTTTGCTGAAGAACATTGTGCTTTTAGCGAAGCAGTGCTCATTGTACAAGCCATCAAGAATCAGCATGCTGTTAAGCAATATAGTGTTCCTGCATCAGGCGCACTGATGATGTGTTCTCATTTTGCTAATGCAAGATTTGAATTTGGATGGTCTCTCGTGGTAAAGGGCGGAGGGAAGAGAATTGCGGCTACTGGAATAGATGCAGGAATGGCAATGTGTGCTTGACACTGCCGTGTCTGTTATTTATGACGGTCTCTGGAACGTAGCTGTCTGTCGTGGAGCACCTACAGTAGAGTTCCGGTTATCCAACATAAACGGGCGGGCAGAATGTCGGATAATCAGAACTGTCGGATAATAGGGGAGTCAAGCCGGGTGCTTGGCGGAGGGAAGAGTCTTTACAGTATTGTCGCATCTCAGACTAGTTCACCTTGCTGTAGACACCAGGCAGCACACAGTAGATAGTCTTTTGTAATTTTATTGAGCAAAAGCAGAATATATACAATATCAAAGCAGGCAGAAATATAGTTTCAAAGGTAGTTGCAAAATAGAGTCAGTAAATCCAATAATCCATAGACAAGAAGCAATAGTTCACTCCCAAAGATACACAAATCCAAAGGTTACAAGGATTCACAAACAAGAGTATATCCAAAGCAGAAGTAGCATGAAGACATAGACCATCCACCCAGATGAAACGAGAATTTGCTTTAACAAAGATTTGTCCTTCAACACACTGTTTTAAAAGCAACCCAGAAATGCATTCTTTTTCCCTTCACTGGCCTCCCTTTTCCCAGCTAATCGAAGGCTTCGCTGCGGCATTCCTTTCCATTGTAAACGATCAGCCCGAGAGGGCGGATCACAATGTACATATACATGGCAAACTTGCAATGCCATAGACATACAAAGACAGAGACACACAGAAACTATTTAACATTCTCCAGCTTTTGGCTTCATGAGGGTATGCTCGATTCTGGCCACAGGGGGAGCTGTTGCTTCCTCATCCACTGTGACGCTGAGTCCTTGATGGAGTACTTCCTCATCTTCTCACATGCAGGCTGCTGGACATTTTTATGGTGTCGTAAATTAGTTAAATTAGCCTCCCTAAATTTCCTATTTGACAGATGCAACTGTCTTTCAGGTTGGTTAGGTAAACAACGACCTGGGCTATTTAATGGTCGGGCACTCAATATATTCATTCTTGCGGACCACTGGTGGTTCACGGACCACAGGTTGGGAACCACCGATATGAATAAATACTAAAGTGGAACCATTTTGGATTTACTGTCTTCAAATACATCTGGGTCTAGCTCTTATTTCAGTGACACATTTTTTCAAGCGCATCACTTTGCTTAATGCCCATATCATTCTAGGAATATGTACAGTAGAGTCTCACTTATCCAAGGTTCTGGAATATCCAATGCATTTTTGTAGTCAATGTTTTCAATATATCGTGATACTTTGGTGCTAAATTCATAAATACAGTAATTACAACATAACATTATTGCGTATTGAACTACTTTTTCTGTCAAATTTGTTGTTACAACATGATGTTTTGGTACTTAATTTGTAAAATCATAATCTAATTTGATGTGTAATAGGCTTTTCCTTAATCCCTCCTTATTATCCAAGATATTTGCTTATCCAAGGTTCTGCTGGCTCGTTTAGCTTGGATAAGTGAGACTCTACTGTATTTATATTTTGAATGAATGTGTTTGGTATGCCAGGTGCTTCAGAGAAGTCCCTGACAAAGGTTTTTCATCCCGGGTTTGTGCTTGTGTCGTCCGTCCCGGTGGAGTTTGACGGAGGGAAGCTGCCACTGCTTGCATCCTATATTTTGAGGGTAGCCGTTGAAAGCCTTGTTTTGTGTACACCTTGTCTTTTGTGGCAAGGTAACTTCTAAAGAGTTGTGTGCCGGATTGATAGTTGTTTTGCAAAACCATTCATTTTATTTTTTCAATGATAATCTTCGATTCCGGCAGGATGATGTTTACAGCCTGCTGAGCCCTTTATTAAAGGATTATGGCGGCGTTTGAATGTTTCTTCCCTAGTTATTGTCAAATCTGCCAAACTCCCTCATCCAGTTTTGAAGTTAATAACAGTTTTGCCGCATGCATGTTTCCGTGTTTCTTGCATGCACCCTTGAGGAAATCATTTCTGTTTTGCCATCTGGTGGCTTCATGCTGAGTCTGAAAAATAGACAACCAGGCTGAGATCATCCAAGCAATTTAGTAGGTTTTGGTATCTCTTTGGAGAACCTCCGCCTCTGTCTCTCTCCTGCTTTGCCTTGGGAGACTCTTTTTCTTGAAAACTGTGTAACCGTTTAAAAAAAGCGATTGCTTTGTATTGCCACCCTTGGACAGAACACATCCCAGATCAAACATTCAATGCCATATGAACATAGAGACAGAGACAAAGACACAGAGGCAATTTAACCTTCTCCAGCTCCAGCTTCCTGAGGGGATGCTCGATTCCGGCCTAGGGGGAGCAGCTTCTTCACCATCCTCTGTGACACCGAGTCCTTGATGGATACTTCCTCATTCCAAACGCTGCTGGATGATTTTTATGGTGTCATAAATTAGTTAAATTAGCCTCCCCGCATAAAGCGGTACCTAAATTTCCTACTTGATAGATGCAACTATCTTTTGGGTTGCTTAGGTCAACAACGAGCAGGGCTATTTTAATGGTCGGGTGCTCAATCCGACCCAGGCTAGCCTCGAACTCATAGTGATTTATTGCAGCTTGCTACTAAACAGCTGTGCCACAGCTTGCTGTGAGCTGAATGCTCAACTTTTAAGTATTCTGTTTTTGCATATTAACCTCAGACATTGGTTATGCAGATGTTTTGGACTTCAGGGTTTTCTTAGCCAAGGAACAATCAGTGGTGATTTTCATTGGAATTCAACCCTACACTGCTCAAGACGGCAATCATCAATGAGGAGTAGTTAGTTAGCTTAGAATAGGGTTCTCCCCTGTTTCCTGAATGATAGTTGAAATGTATTTCTTCTCTCCTCTCTGTTTCTGTCATTCTGATTGGTTATGTAGAGGGGATATTTTGCAAGTGCATGCCTTTTGTCTTTGACCTTCTACTTTTACACCTTGGTGTGTGCTGTGTGTATTGAGATCTCTCTCTGTTTGTGTCAGGAGAGATGTAATGCTTGGTGATTTCCCCCTCTCTTTTGAACCCTAAAAGAGATGGGGGTTAGTTAGTGTAGCTCCGACCCAGTTCTTTATCACGAAGAAATGTAGATATTATTTTTTGTAAATAAACCTTTAGTTATTTTAAAGACAGAACTCTGGATCTTTGCCTCCTAAGCTCTAAATTCTTTATAGCCACATAACACGTCACACTCTGCTTGCTGTGAGCTGAATGCTCAACTTTACATATTCTGTTTATGCATATTTTTTCGATGCTCTGCTATTGTGCTTTGCTAACACACCCAGAAAATCCTTTTAGTGTTTTAAAGACAGAATTCTGGATCTTTGCCTCCTAAGCTCTAAATTTTTTACTGCCACATAGCACTTCCTGCTCTGCTTGCTGTGAGCTGAATGCCCAACTATTCGGAACCCTAGAAGAGATGAGGGTTAGATAGTGTAGCTTAGACCCAGTTCTTTACTATGAAGAAATGTAGATATTATTTTTGTAAACAAACTTTTAGTGATTTTAAAGACAGAACTTTGCCTCCTAAGCACTAAATTCTTTATGGCCACATAGCACTTCACGCTCTGCTTGCTGTGAGCTGAATGCCCAACTATTCTGAACCCTAGAAGAGATTAGGGTTAGTTAGTGTAGCTTAGACCCAGTTCTTTACTATGAAGAAATGTAGATATTATTTTTGTAAACAAACTTTTAGTGATTTAAAAGACAGAACTTTGCCTCCTAAGCTCTAAATTCTTTATGGCCACATAGCACTTTACGCTCTGCTTGCTGTGAGCTGAATGCCCAACTATTCTGAACCCTAGAAGAGATGGGGGTTAGTTAGTGTAGCTTAGACCCATTTCTTTACTATGAAGAAATGTAATTATTATTTTTGTAAACAAACTTTTAGTGATTTAAAAGACAGAACTTTGCCTCCTAAGCTCTAAATTCTTTATGGCCACATAGCACTTTACGCTCTGCTTGCTGTGAGCTGAATGCCCAACTATTCTGAACCCTAGAAGAGATGGGGGTTAGTTAGTGTAGCTTAGACCCATTTCTTTACTATGAAGAAATGTAATTATTATTTTTGTAAACAAACTTTTAGTGATTTTAAAGACAGAACTTTGCCTCCTAAGCTCTAAATTCTTTATGGCCACAAAGAGCACTTCACGCTCTGCTTGCTGTGAGCTGAATGCTCAACTTTAAGTATTCTGTTTTTTGCATAGTTTTGGATGCTCTGCTATTGTGGGTAGTTTTCCCTAACACACTCAGAAAATCCTAACACTATCCAAAGCTGATCATGCTTAGCTTCTAAGATCAGATGAGATTTAGTGTCTTTAGGGCAGTGGTTCTCAACCTGTGGGTCCCCAAATGTTTTGGCCTTCAGCTACTGGAAATCTTAACAGCTGGTAAACTGGAGGTATTCGTGGAGGTTAGAGGTGCAAAGACCCTTGTGAAAGTGGGAAAACCTTGAATATTTTTCAGTCCTCCAAACATTCTTGCTTCAGATTCCTGTCACCAGTGCCAGACTGTTGTCCTCAAATTCTTTAACACTTGATTTAACTTTCCAAGTCGCTTGCAGTGGATGCATTTCTGCTATGATATGAGAATTTTTCATAACCTACTATTAATAATAGCAATGGCTACTCGACTCCTTCGCTATCACAATCTTTTTGTAGGTGCCACTTGCTTTCTGAAACCCCTGTGAAAATAACTCCATCCCCATTTCTGGAGAGTCTTGCAATTCATACCTTTATATGGCGAGCTGTGTAATTAGTTGGGAAGACGTATGCTTAGTCACTGGTTTATCTTAATCGGCTTTGGCTTTTCCCAACAACAAAGTGAGCTTATTTTGCTAAGCTGAAACAACTCTGCTCCCTTTGTTCCCGTCTTTTTATTGTCTCATTCCTTTCATTCTGTTTTACTGCCAAAAAGTTTTGTTTCATTAGGCTTACTAGTCGTTTCCAATCCAGTGGACTGCTACAATCGGGCCTTTATATCCCTCGGCTGCCCTGTTTCCCACGTCTTTCTGGGTTTGTGTCAAGACGCAGCCGGCTTTGTGAAATGCAAACATTTCCTTTTTTTCTCCGCCTTAAAAGTACGTCCAAGTGAGTTTGTTTCAAACACTGGGATCCTATGCGTCGCTATTTGGGTCAGAAATGTCGTTCGGGACACATAGAGGTTAAACTACGGCACATGAAAGATGGATCTGAGTTTTGGGCCTCTTGGGTTTATTATTGGTTATTTATTTACAGTATTTTTATTTATTTATTTATTTATTTATTATTCAAACTTATATGCCACCACTCCCCTAGGGCTTGGGGCGGCTTACAAGAACAGGCTAAAATCTAACAATTTAAAAACATCTTTAAACCATCTTAAAAACACTCCCCGTATTTACCATATATACTCGAGTAAAGCCAACCTGAATATAAGCAGAGGCACCTAATTTTACCATAAAAAAACTGGGAAAACATTGACTCCAGTATAAGCCGAGATACCAATAAAATTACATTAATTGAGGCATCAGTAGGTTAAATGTTTTTGAATCTTTACATCAAACTGTCATTTAAGATATGACTGTTCAACTCTGATTAAATCATTATTTTCATCTTCTTCAATGTAAATGTGCTTATACAGTAGAGTCTCACTTATCCAACACTCGCTTATCCAACGTTTTGGATTATCCAACGCATTTTTGTAGTGATATTTTGGTGCTAAATTCGTAAATACAGTAATTACTACATAGCATTATTGCGTATTTTGTAAAATCATAACCTAATTTGATGTTTAATAGGCTTTTCCTTAATCCCTCATTATCCAACATATTCACTTATCCAACGTTCTGCCGACCCGTTTACATTGGATAAGCGAGACTCTACTGTATATCCTTTTAATAATAATAGAGTAAAATAATAAATGTAATAATAATAATAAATGCAGTAAAATAATAAATGTAATAATATAAACATTCACGCTGACCTCTCTCACCCTAGACTTTCCACAGATATATATTAACCTCTTTGCTTAGTTTTCTCCATACCTCACAACCTCTGAGGATGCCTGCCATAGATGTGGGCGAAACGTCAGGAGAGAATGCTTCTGGAACATGGCCACACAGCCCGAAAGACATACAACAACCCTGTGATCCTGGCCATGAAAGCCTTCGACAACACAATGTAATAATAAATAGAGTAAAATAATAAATGTATTAATAAAAATAAAAATAGAGTAAAATAAATGTAAAAGTAACAACAATAATACAGTAAAATAATAAATGTAATAATAATAATTAAATGCAGCTAGGATATGTCTAGCAAAATTGTGGAAGATGCAAGAAATCCCTTCACTGGAGCACTGGATACTGAGACTACTAGACATCAGAAATATGGATTTATTAACACATGCAATATCACAGAACATGTCGACAAGGCAAAAGACTGATTGGAGAAATCTAAATGTATACTTAGCAAAAGAAAACATTGAACTCATGTGAAACGTGCTTTAAAAACAATATTAGGCTCAAAGGGGCAAATGGGCATTTATTGGGAAAATGTCCAGAAGAAAAGGAAATGTACCTTGCTATGCAGAAGATCTGGAAGGAATGCGTTTATATGTGTGTATAAGGGGTGTTTTTTTCTCGTTTTTTCTTTTTTTCTTTTTTTCCTTTTCTTTCTTTCTTTCTTTATTTTTCTTCTTTATCAACTACTCTTATATCGGAGATACGGATATATACATATATATATTTTCGACAGCTATCTAAATGTTTATCTTTTTTATGTGCATTTAAAACTATAAATAAAAAATAATAATAATAATTAATAGAGTAAAATAATAAATGTAACAATACCAATAATAATAGAGAAAAATAATAAATATACCAAATATACTTGAGTATAAGCCGACCTGAATATAAGCCCACTAGGACCCTCATCCGAGTATAAGCCGAGGAGGTTTTTTTTCAGTCCTAAAAAAGGGCTGAAAAACTAGGCTTATACTCGAGTATATACAGTATATTCCGCCCTTCTTTCTCACCTCGAAGGGGACTCAGGGCGGATCACAATGCACATATTCATAGCAAACATTTAATGCCATTAGACATACGACATATAGACAGACAGACACAGAGGCAATTTAACATTTTCCAGCTCCAGGCTTCATGAGGGTATGCTCGATTCCGACCACAGGGGGAGCTGCTGCTTCATCATCCACTGTGACGCCGAATCCTTGATGGATTACTTCCTCATTCCAAACGCTGCTGGATTATTTTTATGGTGTCATAAATGAGTTAAAATAGCCTCCCCCAAAAAGCGGTACCTACATTTTCTACTTGACAGATGCAACTGTCTTTCGGGCTTCATAGGTCAACAGCAAGCTAGGCTGTTAATGGTCGAGAGCTCAATCTGACCCGGGCTGGCTTTGAACTCATGATCTCTCAGTCAGTAGTGATTTGTTGCAGCTGGCTACTAAACAGCTGCACCATAGCTTGGCCTGTTAATTTGCCCATTGATTTGCCTGTTAAACAGGGTAAAAAAAAAAAATCTGATGACTCAATTGAATGCAAGAATGTGAGAGAATATTAATAAAAAGATCTGGTTCCAGGTATTCTGAATCTAAATAGGTGAAGAAGAAAAAGCTCAGGGTTGGGATTTTTTTTATTGGCTGTTGCCTTGGGTGTGCCTTCACATCGCCTAGGTTTTATGTTGCAAGAACAGTATTGCTGAATGCCAAGTGTGTTATACGCTCCAAGGAAAATAAGGATGTACTGAGCCGATGTTAATATTTTTGAATACATCACACATTTTGGACAGCGGCCTGTTGAATGCAGCAAATGTATTTGCACATGCATGTGCTTGCTTCTCAATTGTTTGCAGAGATCCGCAGCACCCTGGCTGTTGAGGAATGTCCCAAAAGTATGAGAAAAATCACAGCTAAACATTGTAGTCTTCAGTCTTTGGCTTTTGACAGCTGTGGAAATACGGGGGTTGAATGAAAAATAATGCCTCTACCTTCGTTACTTGGGTTTGGATGTGGCCGGCATTGACCAATCGTCTGTGCAGGGTTCCATACTTCACACTTTAATAACACAACCATTCAATGCCAAGGCTTCCCCGTCTGTGCAGGGTTCCATACTTCGCACTTTAACAACAAAACCGTTCAATGCCAAGGCTTCCCCGTCTGCGCAGGGTTCCATACTTCGCACTTTAACAACACAACCGTTCAATGCTAAGGCTTCCCCGTCTGCGCAGGGTTCCATACTTCGCACTTTAACAACACAACCGTTCAATGCTAAGGCTTCTCCGTCTGCGCAGGGTTCCATACTTCGCACTTTAACAACACAACCGTTCAATGCTAAGGCTTCCCCGTCTGTGCAGGGTTCCATACTTCGCACTTTAACAACACAACCGTTCAATGCTAAGGCTTCCCCGTCTGTGCAGGGTTCCATACTTCACACTTTAACAACACAACCGTTCAATGCTAAGGCTTCTCCGTCTGCGCAGGGTTCCATACTTCGCACTTTAACAACACAACCGTTCAATGCTAAGGCTTCCCCGTCTGTGCAGGGTTCCATACTTCGCACTTTAACAACACAACCGTTCAATGCTAAGGCTTCCCCGTCTGTGCAGGGTTCCATACTTCACACTTTAACAACACAACCGTTCAATGCTAAGGCTTCTCCGTCTGCGCAGGGTTCCATACTTCGCACTTTAACAACACAACCGTTCAATGCTAAGGCTTCCCCGTCTGTGCAGGGTTCCATACTTCGCACTTTAACAACACAACCGTTCAATGCTAAGGCTTTCCCATCTGTGCAGGGTTCTATACTTCGCACTTTAACAAAACAAACGTTCAATGCTAAGGCTTTCCCATCTGTGCAGGGTTCTATACTTCGCACTTTAACAACACAACCGTTCAATGCTAAGTCTTTCCTGTCTGCGCAGGGTTCCATACTTTGCACTTTAACAACATAACCGTTCAATGCTAAGGCTTCCCCGTCTGTGCAGGGTTCCATACTTCGCACTTTAACAACACAACCGTTCAATGCTAAGGCTTCCCCGTCTGCGGAGGGTTCCATACTTCGCACATTAACAACACAACCGTTCAATGCTAAGGCTTCCCCGTCTGCGCAGGGTTCCATACTTTGCACTTTAACAACACAACCGTTCAATGCTAAGGCTTCCCGCCAAATGGAACTGTAGAGGAGAGTCTACTGAACAAGCCAGGACCTGCCGCAGACCAGGACTGCCATCTCTTGAGGAGTTAAGAAGGTGGAGGCATTACTTTTCATTCAACCCTCGTAGAAAGAAGTACATTTCCTTGGCTACAAATGAGTATTTCTTAGTCAATAGAATATGCTGTAGGGTGATTTCTTTTTATAATGCTACCTTTCCCAAATCATTTTTCAAATTTTGACTTATTGTGAGACAGGTACAATTTTCCGTGCCACTTTTCATGATGCTCTGTTTGTAAATTGGTTACATTCGGAGGAATTGAAGGTCAGGTCTGGACTTCATAATTTGAATATGTAATAACCAGAGTGCCCAAAAGATTTTAAGGCGCAGTAGGAGAAAATACATTGGCGATGCTTTTTATTATTATTATTATTATTTGCATGGCTGGTGCTTATCTCCCTTAGTACCTACAGAACCCATCCAACACAATAACTTTTTTTTATCACCCCATTTCTTTCAGGCAGGAAATGTAAATTGTCCAGTTGTCTTTCAAAAGCATGTAGAAATAAAATTATACCAAGTGACCCGTTGGAAGGCAATTATTCACACATGTTTTAAAGTAAATCCTGCAGTCACTTCCCAAGTTCTTTTCAGAGCCTGAAAAAGTTACTATTGGGGACCACAGCTTGCAGAATTCAGCGTAAACATTTGCTACAAGGGCTAGGGAATTCCAAAAACTGTGTCCCAGAAAGGTAACTTTTGCAAGTGCTTTTCTTTCCCTTCCTCCTTGAAGCTCTCCGAACAACAACATCTGCAGTCAACATCTGTAGTCCCATCTTTGAAGGTTTTCCAGTCCTTGCATTGAAACATCTTGCTTTGAACCTCTTAAACCAGGGGTCCTCAAACTTTTTAAGCAGAGGGCCGGTCCACGGTCCCTCAGAGTGTTGGGGGGACAGACTATAGTTTAAAAACAAATATGAACAAATTCCTATGCACACTGCATATGTCTTATTTGTAGTGCAAAAAAAAAAAAAGGCCAACGAAATGTTATGGTTTGCAAAGGCACTGTGCTATATTTGTGTGTTAACTGGAAAATGAAGTGCATGAAGCCGATTGGCTGAACCTGCAAAGACCTGTAATTTGATTTGAAACTGTTTCTGTTCTGCTGCTGGAGAACCGGTTTGAACAAGTTTTTGTTCAGTGTGAGTCTGTGTGGTGACTGAGTACTGCCCGGGGAAGATGGCTCTGTACTCAGAGAGTCCTTGCTATTTCTGAGGACTATATTCTTCACTGAAGCAGATTTATGGACTGAAAAAGTACTGTTTATGACTGCTGGGTTTCTGTAAGCAATCAGAGGGACCATTGTGAATACCATTGCTCTTTGGATCTCTTGGAATTAGTAAAGTTCTTGTATTATTTGTTCTGCAAATCTGAGTGGTGCGTCATTGTTCTGCAGGGTGACTCTGGGCTCATGGGCACATGTAAGAGCTTCCGTTTACCATCTACAATGCACAACATGAAAGAACAATACAATATTTAAAAATAAGAATAATTTTAACCTACCAGGATTTCAATGGGATGTGTGGGCCTGCTTCTTGCTGATGAAATAGTCAAGTTAATTAGGATGGTTGTTGTTGTTGTTGTGTGCCTTCAAGTCAAAGTTTAAAACCGAGGGCGGGGGCCAGATAAATGACCTTGGAGGGCCGCATGTGGCCCCCGGGCCTTAGTTTGGGGACCCCTGTCTTAAACAATATACACGCCGGATTCTCTCTTGAAAGATGAGGGAAGAAAAGAGTCTTGTCGGATAATGTGTTGAGTGGGATAATGCTGCAATATGTTGTTGTTGGTGTATCAAAACACACACATACACACACACAACCGTTAACATCCCGAGTAAAGTGCTTGTTACTATTTCATTTTTTCAAAGCATGCCATTTTGAGTCTTCAAAGAGTGGGCAGGGAAGTGTTTAAAATACCCATGAAAAATGAATGTTAGAGGCAGTGGGGAAAGTGCTGTATTGTGGGAAATGGGTATAATGATGCAAGCAAATGGCCTTAAATCGGTCACTTATGACCTCTCCGAGTGCCTTTATATATGCAGTCAGGGCTATTGTCTGAAGCTGGAGCGCTTTTAGGCAGTCGCAAAGATTATCCCCTCTCCGGTGGCCCTGTAGCGTGTCAGCCACATTGCTCCATTTCTCTGGCGGAGGGGACGGTTAGGCGCTCAGAAATTTCATCCCCTGTTTGAGTAATTTGTTGTGTCGTTAAGGTCCATGTTTATCTGTTGCTCTTATGGTTTCATCCCAAGGACAAGTTGTAGCACATGATGGGTAGGAAGCGTAGATGTGAGTATAGCTTCCTCGGCCAATTCAAAAACCCCAGCTCTGATCGCTGGGTTTTCCTCCAACAATCTGGCTGCATCCTTGGAGAAGACTTCAGGAAGGAAGTAGAAAGAGGGATTTATTATATTATTTTGTGATTTATACTATTACTAGCTTGGGGACCCGGCGGTGCCCGGGTCATTTGAGAAAGGCATTGTTTGCCTGTGTTCCAAGTTTAGTCAAGGTGCAGGGTCAGCAGGGTTCAGTGGGTGCGGTAGAACTATAACTCCCATATGCAAGTCCCATGGAGACCAGGGTTGGAGAGGATGGACCATAAAAAGCAAAACTGCTGGCAGAACAGTGGTCAGTACTCAAATATATATACATATATACTAGCTTGGGGACCCGGCGGTGCCCGGGTCATTTGAGAAAAGCATTGTTTGCCTGTGTTCCAAGTTTAGTCAAGGTGCAGGGTCAGTGGGGTTCAGTAGGTGCAGGTGAACTATAATTCCCATATAAAAGTCCCATCATCCATGGTCCATCCCACTCCAAACAGCGCCAGGATGTATAGTAGGACATGGGGACTTTATGTCTCAAGTTTGGTCTTGATCAGACATTGCTGGGAATTTCAGTGGTCTTAGGAAGTGAGTGAAGGTACTGCAAGTCCCATCATCCATGGTCCATCGTACTTGAAACTTCACCAGGGTATAGAGTGGGTCATGGGGCCTCTGTGTACAAAGTTTGGTACTGATGCCTCATTGATGAGAGTCTCAGTGCTCTTAGGAAGCCAGTGACGGTATTGCAAGTCCCATCATCCATGGTCCATCCTCTTCCAAACAGCACCCATGTGTAGAGTAGGACATGGGGCCTTTATGTGCCAAGTTTGGTATTGTTCAGGCATTGGTGGGGATTGCAGTGTTCTCAGGAAGTGAGTGAGGGTATTGCAATTCCCATCATCCATGGTCCATCGTACTTCTTACTAGGGTATAGAGAGGGTCATGGGTGCTCTGTGTTCCAAGTTTGGTCTTGATGAGTCATTTGTGGCAGTTGCAGTGGTCTCAGGAAGTGATTGAAGGTACTGCAAGTCCCCTAATCCTAGGTATGTCCTCCCTCAAACTGTACCAGCATGTAAATTGGGTCATGGGGAGTATGTGTGCCAAGTCTGGTCCTGATCCATCATTAGTCAGAGTAACAGTGGTCAGTCACAGTGTTTGAAAGTACTCCAAATCCCATAATCCTTGGTCCATTCTCCCCCAAAGTAGTGCAGCATGTAAATTGTGTCATTTGGGCTATGTGTGCCAAGTTTGGTCCAATTCTGTCATTCCTGGTAGTTGCAGTAGTCTCAGAAAGTGAGTGAAGGTACTGCAAATCCCATCATCCATGGTACATCCTCCCTCAAACTGCACCAGGGTGTAAAGGGGGTCCTGGGGGTTCTGTCTGCCAAGTTTGGTCCAGTTATGTCACTGGTGGGCGTCGCAGTGGCCTGTGGGAGCCCCAGTGATTGAAAGTACTACAAATCCCATCATCCGTGGTCCATCATCCCGCAAATGGCACCAGGATGGAAAGTGCATCATGGAGGTTAAGCGTATCAAGTTTGGGCCAGCTCTGTTATTCCTGGCGATCACAGTGGCCTGTGAAAGTGGCGGCCAATCAGAAAGCTGCCACATACTCCGCCGCATACATACATACATACCCGCATACAAACACTGACTTCTATCTATATATATAAAAGGGTAATGGAATCACGGCACCGGACAAAACAACTAAACTAAATGCCCCACAACCTTGAAAATTGACAGCACAACCTCTCATCCATGCCTCTACGTTCATACAACAAAAAGAAAAGAAAAATTAAGTCCTAGCCACAGCAACGCGTGGCCGGGCAGAGCTAGTTATATATATAGATATAGATTTAGTGTTTTATTAAAAAAAAAACCTGCGAAACACACGAAAAAACATGAAGTAGTGAGGGAACACTGTACTGGAATGCTAGGAAATGTAGATGCAGTGGAAGGGTTAGAAAGACACAAGGTGAACCCAAGTTACACAGTCTGGACTCCTTTGTTAGCTATTGGAAACAAGAGCTCTGGCTTTATTGGATTGAGAAGTGATGTCATGAGCCATTAGCTCTGGTCCTGCAAGACATTTATTAACGCTCCCTCTCAGAAGTGCAAATGAAATCTGCACTCAAGAAATTTGAGTTCTGTTGAAGGGCAAAGAGAAAAGAGAGGAGAGACTAGGGACCACTCCAACATCACTTTTTTGTTGTGGTGGTAATGGTAAAATTAGGTGCCTTGGCTTATATTCGGGTCGGCTTATGCTCAAGTATATACAGTATATTCTTTTAGTGTTTATTGAAAAACCGCAAAACGGCGAATCCGCGAAAAGTGAACTGCGGAGTAGTGAGGGAACACTGTATTGTCTTGTTTTGACATGGTAAACGATGAGGTTTATATCCAAATACTCTTTAATAAAACAAGGTGAAAATGTACTAATTTTGATAGGATTCATGTTTTCTTGTCGGAGTTGATGCCGGGAGCTAGGGTCATGGGGTGGCACTTAACGCTTCCTACATCCGCAAAGGTCCATCCTCTGACCTTCAGAGACCTTTGTGCTCTTGTCACCTGTCAGAACGTATGAACAAGGAGAAAAGTGGGAGGGAGGAGGAAGAAGAAGCCTTTGCTTACCTCGATGGCTTGTTTTGCGGATGTCAGAGAGCAAAGCAGTCATTGGCAAGGGTGCCTCAAATCCTGGAATTGACATTGCTGCCTCTCTTTACGTCACAAGCAAACGGCATGGATAATTTTGTATACATTCTAACAAGTGAGTCATTGTATGTATGTTCGTAAAAAAAACAAAACAATCTGCTGAAATGGGGACAAGGACAAAGTAGCTCAGGTAGAAAAACCAATTTAGGTAATCTAAACAGAAGGCGGATTAGCAATCTCTTAATCTAAAACTAGTCCGAGATGCACGTGGTCATGCTGGAGTGTGACCTTTCCCGAAGTGATATTTGGACTAAATAGCAATTAACGGTGCAGCTAGGTTCCAAGAACGTGTCGAAATCTCATTTTTTTGTGTTCGGGAAATGATTGCAGCATTTTCTGTGGTCACATGAGAACTGTTTTTAACAACAAGGCGGTGGGCTTGATTGACATATTTCAGGTGTAGATAGTTAATCTATATACAGTAGAGTCTCATTTATCCAAGCTAAAGGGGCCGGCAAAAGCTTGGATAAACAAATATCTTGGATAATAAGGAGGGATTAAGGAAAAGCCTATTAAACATCAAATTAGGTTATGATTTTTCAAATTAAGCACCAAAACATCATGTTAGACAACAAATTTGACAGAAAAAGTAGTTCAATACGCAGTCATGTTATGTTGTAATTACTATATTTATGAATTTAGAACCAAAATATCATGATATATTGAAAACATTGACTACAAAAATGGCTTGGATTATCCAGAGGCTTGGATAAGCGAGGCTTGGATAAGTGAGACTCTACTGTATATAAAAGAGTGATGGCATCAGGGCAGCGGACAAAACAACAAAACTGCACATCCCAGAAACACTAAACTTGGCAGCACAACCCCTCATCCATGGCTCTACGTTCATACAACAAAAAGAAAAGAAAAATAAAGTCCTAATTAGAGGGAGAGGAATAATTGTTTTTATCCAATTGCTGCCAGTTACAAGGCTAAGTTCCGCCCACTTGGTCTCCTAGCAACCTACTCAGCCCAGGGGACAGGCATAAGTGTTTGTAGAGACCCCTAAGGGCCATCCAGCCCAATCCTTTCTACTATGCAGCAGGACACAATCCAAGCATTCACAACACATGGGCAACGTATAAATACTATACAATACTACACAGGGACATAGACCCCCTCTATCCTCAGCACTTTCACAGTACACAAACAACCAAATGCATACTAAACATAAAGACAACCATACAACAGACATTCAATACCAACACTACCTCAACAAGTTCTCACCAACACCACCAGACAACGCCACAGCAATGCGTGGCCGGGCACAGCTAGTACAATATATGTGCCTTAGGCATGTACGATCGATCACAAATGGTTCCAAAGTACAGTAGAGTCTCACTCCTATACCTCACAACCTCTGAGGATGCCTGCCATAGATGTGGGTGAAACGTCAGGAGAGAATACTTCTAGAACATGGCCATACAGCCCGGAAAACATACAACAACCCAGTCTCACTTATCCAAGCTAAACGGGCCGGCAGAAGCTTGGATAAGCGAATATCTTGGATAATAAGGAGGGATTAAGGAAAAGCCTATTAAACATCAAATTAGGTTATGATTTTACAAATTAAGCACCAAAACATAATGTTATACAACAAATTTGACAGAAAAAGTAGTTCAATACAATATATGTGTCTTAGGCATGTACGATCGATTACAAATGGTTCCAAAGTACAGTAGAGTCTCACTTATCCAACATAAACGGGCCGGCAGAACGTTGGATAAGCGAATATGTTGGATAATAAGGAGGGATTAAGAAAAAGCCTATTAAACATCAAAATAGGTTATGATTTTACAAATTAAGCACCAAAACATAATGTTATACAACAAATTTGACAGAAAAAGTAGTTCAATACGCAGTAATGTTATGTTGTAATTACTGTATTTACGAATTTAGCACCAAAATATCACGATATATTGAAAACATTGACTACAAAAATGCGTTGGATAATCCAGAACGTTGGATAAGCGAGTGTTGGATAAGTGAGACTCTACTGTACTTACAAATCTGGGGATCCCTTGTGTTTCATTTCTAAAATGTTTCTAAAGTTTCATTAGTGAAAATGTGTTACTATAGCGAAACTAACAAAATTTTGTTATTGCATTCCGTTAATGGAAATTGCGCATGCTCATTCATCCAATAATCACTGTCACTGGGGAAACTTCCGGGGCTTCTCTCTCCCCTTCTCATTTCTACAGCTATCATGAAATATGCATTGTAAATGTGTAAATGTATAATGATATAGTACAATATAGTAATTTAATGCTTATATTGTGCTATGCTAATAATATATTGTATGTTCATTTGATTTGTAAGCCGCTCTGAGTCCCCTTTGGGGTGAGAAGAACGGGATATAAATGTAGTAAATAAATAAATAATGTGAAACATACGAAATAGAAGAGACCCAAGTTTTTTGCACATCTCTAATGTACTTGGGAGTACAGTAGAGTTCCGGTTAACCGACTTCCAGTTATCCGACCTACCGTATTATCCGACATTCGGCCCACCCGTTTATGTCGGATAACCGGAACTCTACTGTGTTACCAATGAATATCAAATGCTCTAGATCAGAAGTTGTGGGAGTTGAAATCCAAAACACCTGGAGGGCTGAAGTTTGCCAATGCCTGCTCTAGACTATGTTTCAGAGCAAGGAACGGGCAAAACCACCTCTGAGTATTTCTGGCCTAAGAAAACCCTATGAAATCCATAGTGTTGCCATATGTTGACTGATAACTTGAAGGCATAGGCACATAAATAAACATTTTACCTGGGATTGTGTCACCATCTTCAAATTGACATGCAAGTCCTTAAAGTACAAACCCAAAAGTTGCTTGCTTGTGTGGTTATTCGTAGTATTCCTGCAATCGGTTATTTCACAGTCCAACCCGGTGCTTGAAAGCAAGGTTCTGCAGGTGAAACAATAGCATGGAGGCAAAAGCAAAATCCATTTCCGCTAGCAGGGCTTTTGATTTCAAAGCTATGCTGGCGCTGCGAAGATCATGATTTTCCCCCCTGTCAAACATGATATTTATTTCAAAATAGACGTTGTAAACCCCTTGATCTTGGGATGAGCTGGAGCTAATAGGGCTGTATCTTTAGCCCGAGGCAAGCGCTATATTTCTCACATACGGCAGGATCTATTGAAGAGTTAACTGTTCTTACTATGTTGATTCTTTACTTTCTATGGGACACAAATGTATGATGAATGGAGTCTTGTTGCCATTCGATTCCTTTGCCTCTGTGTCTGTCTCTGTCTCGGTTCTATGTGTATATGGGCATTGAATGTTTGCCCTGTATGTATATAATGTGATCCACCCTGAGTCCCCTTCGGGGTGAGAAGGGCGGAATATAAATACTGTAAATAAATAAATAATTTGCTAAGGACCGTCTTCCTGTAGTTGCCGACACGAGCACTGTGGTCATGATTCTTTGGCACTTTCCCCAAGACGTCCTTATTTGATGTTTGGACAGGCATCTTTGGCATCCCATTGGAATTTGCCCTCATTATTTATTTTATTTGTTTATCATGCCAGAAGCGAATTGAGAGTACAGTGATAATGTTTAGAAACAAACTTTGTATTATACTAAATGTCCTTTGACCAGAAGCTGGCCACTTCGAGTGCCTCATGCGTCATTGTAAAAAGGTTCTCCAATGTGCATGTGGCAGGGTTCAGACTGTATTGTAGTAAGTGGTCTGTGGTTTGCTCTTCTCCACACTCGCATGTGGACTCTGTCAGCGTGGGAGTCAGTGTGTGAGTTGGTGGGTTTCTTCAAACACCATCAATCATCTTCTCCAGCACCCTGATGAATTGGTTGCAATCGTCTGCCTCACCAATTCCTCTTTCCAGTGTCAGACTCAAACACATCTGTAGTCTGAAGTCCAAACATTTATTTCAATATCTATAATACATATTTACAAAGCACAGCAAAAGCCATCGCTCTGAGCTCGCATTTCTCTTCAGCCTCTTGCCTCGGCAAGCACCAGCTCAACACACTCAGAGATAAGAAAGCACATTCCTCAGTTCGAAGGAAGTTCCGACCTCCAAAGCCGGAAATCATGCCTGATAGTTCATAGCAATCACAACAGGCTGTCAGTCAAAACTAGCCTGCTGTTAACTGTTTAATTACTGAAACACACACTCTTGCCTAACAGCAGAAAAAACTTGATTTACATTTCATACACATACAACCATAATCCAACAGACTCCACTTTGTAGCCTCATTTCTTAAGCTTAGCTCTGCATCTCATAGCCTTCCAAGTCGCCCAGTCTTCTGTGTGCCCAGGAGGGAGTTTCTCATCCGGTCTCAGCCACGGATTGAAGTTCCGTGTTTCAGCCTGCCACTTTTGGAATCTTGCTTGCTGAGGTGTTCCTGTGAGTATCTCTGTCGATCTTAGGAAGCTATTTCTGGGCTTGCTGGCTGATATCTGAATAGAGATGTCAATGCCTTGGTCTTTTCATTACTGGCTGCTACTTCCCGATGGACGTCAGGTGGTGCGATACCGGCTTAACAGTATAATTTCTCCAGTGGTGTAGGGCGTAGACATGCTGTGATAATGTGGCATGTCTCATTAAGAGCCACATCCGCTGTTTTAACATGGTGAAATGTATTCCACACCGGGCATGCGATTGCGTATTTATTAGCAGAGTAGCAAAGCACAAGGGCAGATCTGGTTGTGATCCCCAGGTTGTGCCAGTCCGCTTTCGTATGATATTATTTCTAGTACCCACTTTTTGCTTGATATTCAAGCAGTGCTTCTTATAAATCAGGGCACAGTCCAGAGTAATGCTCAGGTATTTTGTTGTGCTGCAATTTTTATTTTTTATTTTTTATTTTTTTGTGTCAGGAGCAACCGGAGTTGCTTCTGGAGTGAGAGAATTGGCTGTCTGCAAGGACGTTGCCCAGGGGACACCCAGATGTTTTGATGTTTTACCATCCTTGTGGGAGGTTTCTCTCATGTCCCCGCATGGAGCTGGAGCTGATAGAGGGAGCTCATCCGCGCTCTCCCCGGGTGGGATTCGAACCTGGCAGCCTTCAGGTCAGCAACCCAACCTTCAAGTCACAAGCCTTTTATCCCCTAGGCCACTGGAGGCTCCGTTGTGCTGCAATGCTCCAGTGGGATTCCTTCCCAGGTCATCCTCAGAGCTCAAGATGCTTGTCTGTTCTTAATATGAAAAGCACATGTCTATGTTTTAAATGGAATAGGAATCAACTGATTTTCCCTGTATTAGTCAGTAGGATCCCCTAAAGCTTCGGAGAGCTTCTGTTCAACCATTTCAAATCTCCCTGCTTGAGCGGTGATGGCACGATCATCAGCATAGATGAAACTCTCTGTCTCTTCTGTCAATGACTGGCCATTTGTGTGAATGTTGAACATGGATGGAGCAAGCACGCTCCCCTGAGGCAGGCTGTTCTTCTGTTTCTCTGACCCTGGGACTCAACAAAAAAGCTCCTGTTTTGTAGCAGATTTCCTACGAAGTGGGCAAGATGGTAGTCCTTTGTGATATTAGAATTGTTTTCCGGGAGAAGGCAGTGATTTGCAGTATCCATGAAGACAGCTCCTGTAATCTGCTGCCTTTCAGAACTATCTTCTGTATTACCGTGTGCTCTTTCCCCTTTACATTGATGGGCAACTAGGTTCACGCTTCCCAGAATGGGATCCTCATAACAAGCCCTTAAGTTCTCCGCCCTCCTCAGCAGGAGCCTGCCGTCCATTTGAAGATCCGCTGCCAACATCTGGCGCAATTGCCTCTCCAAAACCCATAACTAGGGGCCTCTGCCGCTCAGATGCAGAGAGAGCTTCTCCGCTTTAATGATAACAAGCTGTTGGCTTCCCCTTGGAAAGAAATTCATCTCACAGATGTTTGCGTAGTTTTGGAAATCTTATCATTTGTAGCGGTGGTGATTATGCGCAACTGGAGACTATTACTATAAAATAATAGTTTGAACTTGTGCCACTTCTGTCTTTTGTTTTGTTGGCTTCCGAGTTATATAATTTATATCAAAACTGGTAATGTTGATGCTATTAGCCAAGAACCCTGTAAGACATCTGTGGACCAGTAGCTTGTTTCTAAACAATAAACACACCAGCAAATGCCTTTGATCCATGCTGACATTTTTAATGTTCCCTCTTCAGCAATTTGGTTATTTCGAACCTTTGTTTAACATCACTTTCTGAGCAATTACTTCCGTCTCCTCCTGTGAATGATCCATATGACCCACGGTTATGTGTGTATATACTTTTTGCAACCTGTAAATCGTAAAGAACACTCTGAGAGCAATCTTTCGGGTAAGAGGGCATTATGTGCTTTTAGTAATGGTATATCAAAACATATATCGTATATACTCAAGTATGAGCCGACCCGAATATAAGCCAAGGCACATAATTTTACCACAAAAAACTGGGAAAACATTGTCTCCTGCTGCCTTGTTATTAGCAATGCTTCTTAAGGCCCATTCAACCTCACTCCTCAGGATGTCTGGTTCTAAGACTGTCCAACTCCGATTAAATCATTATTCTCACCTTCTTCAATGTAAATGTGCTTATGTATTCTTCCAATAATAATAGAGTGAAATGATAAATGGAACAATAATAACTGAGTAAAATAGTAATAATAATAATAATAATAATAATACATCACACAGTCCTAGACACTTGGGAAGTGTTTGACTTGTGGTTTTGTGAAACGAAATCCAGCATATCTATCTTGTTCGCTGTGTCATACAACGTCGTTGTGTCAATAATAATAATAATAAATAGAGAAAGATCATAAATGTAAGAACAATAATATCAGAGTAAAATAATAAATGTAATAATAATAATAATAATAATAATAATAATAATATCACACAGTCCTAGATGCTTGAGAAGTGTTCGACTTGTGATTTTGTGATACGAAATCCAGCATATCTATCTTGTTTGCTGTGTCATAAATAATAATAATAATAATAATAATAATAATATAAATAGAGTAAAATAAATATAGTAGTAACAATAATAATAGAGTAAAATAATAAATGTAATAATAATAATAATAATAATAATAATAATAATAATAATAATAATAACATAATAATATATCACACAGTCCTAGACACTTGGGAAGTGTTCAAGTTGTGATTTTGTGATACGAAATCCAGCATATCTATCTTGTTTGCTGTGTCATTAATAATAATAATAATAATAATAATAATAATAATAATAATAATAATAATATAAATAGTATAAATAATAATAATATAAATAATATAAACCCTAAAAAAGGGCTGAAAAACCCGGCTTATACTCGAATATACAGTAGAGTCTCACTTATCCAAGCCTCGCTTATCCAAGCTTCTGGATTATCCAAGCCATTTTTGTAGTCAATGTTTTCAATACATCATGATATTTTGGTGCTAAATTCGTAAATACAGTAATTACTACATAGCATTACTGCGTATTGAACTACTTTTTCTGTCAGATTTGTTGTATAACATGATGTTTTGGTGCTTAATTTGTAAAATCATAACTTAATTTGATGTTTAATAGGCTTTTCCTTAATCCCTCCGTATTATCCAAGATATTCGCTTATCCAAGCTTCTGCCGGCCCGTTTAGCTTGGATAAGTGAGACTCTACTGTATATGGTACATCTTTCTGAACAACTACAGAGGGTTTTTTGTTGTTAAATTAGTGACATATTAAAACCGATAGGAATTTGGTGCCACTGAAGAAGTATGCTCTGTAATCTGACAGCGTTCCTTTTTGGATTTTATTTTTCTTTGTTGTTTGTTTTTCTAAAAAAAATAAATTTCATTTGATTGCAGTGCCTGGATTTCAGCTCTAGTAAACAGGACCTATTTTTGGAAGCTTGTTTATGGGCCTCGGGTGACTCAGATGCTGCTGAAGAATGTGTCACTGATGGCGAGGTCACCATACATGTAATTTCTTGGTCCATAAATAGATATTGATCCAAAGTGCCGGTGACACAATTTCTGCATTGTAATGCATCAGGGAGGGAGCCTGTGGGTCCCGGGACAATTCTGTTGCCCTTCAACTTTCTTTGTGCCCCATAGACATCCTTCAAAACATTTGCCAGCTTTCTCAAACTTTGGTCCATTTCCACAATTAGCTGAAGGTTATAACTATTTATTTTGAGCTTTTACACAACACACACACACATACATTATAGCAAAACAATACCAAAACAGCTAACCAAAATCTAAAGCACCCGAATTAATATATACATTATCATTGTTCTTCTTACAGGATGAGTATCTCTTACCTGATATGCTTGGGACCCAAAGCGTTTTGGATTTTATTTTTCAAATTTTGCAGTACTATCAGTTGTCCATGGTTTCTACCATCCATGGCTTGAGAAAAAAAATACAGTAGAGTCTCACTTATCCAACCTTCGCTTATCTAACTTTCTGTATTATCCAACGCAGTAGTCAGTGTTTTTGTAGTCAATGTTTTCAATACATTCGGATATTTTGGTGCTAAATTTGTAAATACAGTAATTACTACATAACGTTACCATGTATTGAACTGTTTTTTCTGTCTGTTTATCGTAAAACACTATCTTTTGGTGCTTAATTTGTAAAATTAGAACGTGATTTGACGTTTAATAGGCTTTTCCTTAATCCCTCCTTATTATCCAACGTTTTCGCTTATCTAACTTTCCGCTGGTCTGTTTATGTTGGATAAGCGAAACTCTACTCTGTGTGTGTGTTTATGTGTGTATGTGTGTGTGTGTATACAGTAGCGTCTCACTTATCCAACACTCACTTATCCAACGTTCTGGATTATCCAACGCATTTTTGTAGTCAATGTTTTCAATATATCATGATATTTTGGTGCTAAATTCGTAAATACAGTAATTACTACATAGCATTACTGTGTATTGAACTACTTTTTCTGTCCAGTTTGTTGTATAACATGATGTTCTGGTGCTTAATTTGTAAAATCATAATCTAATTTGATGTTTAATAGGCTTTTCCTTAATCTCTCATTATTATCCAACATATTCGCTTATCCAACGTTCTGTCGGCCCCTTTACGTTGGATAAGTGAGACTCTACTGTGTGTGTGTGTGTGTGTGTGTATATATATATATATACATACATACATACATACACACACATACATACATATATATACATACAGGTCAGCAGTGGCACAGTGGGTTGAACCACTGAGCTATTGAACTTGAAGGTTGGCGCTTTGAATCCATGAGATGAGATGAGCTCCCACTGTTAGCCCCAGCTTCTGCCAACCTACCATTTTGAAAACTTGCAAGTGTGAGTAGATCAATAGGTACTGCCCCAGCAGGAAGGTAACGGTGCTGCATGCGGTCATGCTGACCACATGACCTAGGAGGTGTCTACAGACAACGGTGGTAGTTTAGAAATGGAGATGAGCACCAACCCTAGAGTTGGACTCGACTAGACTTAATGTTGAAGGGAAGCCTTTGCCTTTACACACATACGTGTGTGTGTTTGTCATTCTGATTCATGATATGTTCAAAGTACGATAGCCCCAGTCATCATCAGGGAGACAGAGTGGGTTATAAAGTATTATTATTATTATTTTATTGTATGACACAGCAAACAAGATAGACATGCTGGATTTCGTATCACAAAACCACAAGTCGAACACTTCCCAAGTGCCTAGGACTGTGTGATGTATTTTCGGATGATGCGTGCAGATCCCAGTCAGGTGGCCTTTTGCAGTTGGCAGATCGTGATTTTGTCAATGTCTATTGTTTCCAAATGCTGGCTGAGATCTTTTGGCACGGCACCCAGTGTGCCCATCACCACCGGGACCACCTGTACTGGTTTCTGCCAGAGTCTTTGAAGTTCTATCTTGAGGTCCTGATAGCAGCTGAGTTTTTCCTGTTGTTTTTCGTCAATGCGACTGTCACCTGGGATGGCAACATCAATGATCCAAACCTTTTTCTTTTCCACAACTGTGATGTCTGGTGTGTTGTGTTCCAGAACTTTGTCAGTCTGGATTCGGAAGTCCCACAGTACCTTTGCGTGCTCATTTTCCAATACTTTTGCAGGTTTGTGATCCCACCAGTTCTTTGCTGCTGGGAGGTGGTACTTGAGGCATAAGTTCCAATGAATCATTTGGGCCACATAGTTGTGCCTCTGTTTGTAGTCTGTCTGTGCGATTTTCTTACAGCAGCTGAGGATATGATCAATGGTTTCGTCAGTTTCTTTGCACAGTCTGCATTTTGGGTCATCAGCTGATTTTTCGATCTTGGCCTGAATTGCATTTGTTCTGATGGCTTGCTCCTGGGCTGCAAGGATCAGGCCAGTTTTATTATTTAATACACAACAAGATTGTGTGTTTGCCATTTACCATTTTTTATAAGATATTCGCTTATCCAAGCTTCTGCCGGCCCGTTTAGCTTGGATAAGTGAGACTCTACTGCACCATCTGTTGAGGAGTTACAAAGGTGGAGGCACTACTTTTCATTCAACCCTCATAGAAAGTGACTTTCCTAAGGCTCTGTGTTAAGTATGAGTCTGGAGCGGCATCTGCACTAGAATGATGGTTCATTCTCATAACCAGTACACGGGGCTGAGCAACAGTATCCCTCCCGTTGTGTCCTTGCCCCGTGCTGAGGGATTGTGGGAGTTGTAGTCCCAAAGCATCTGGAAGGCCACCTGTTGCCTGCCGCTGCATTATAGTAAGTTAAGTCTTTGCTCCGGGAGAATAATTATAAAGTCGATCCCTGCGGAATCTGCGAATTAAGCTGTGCCGTTTTGACATCTTTGGGAAGGCCGATGCTCATCCTTTTGGGCATGCGACGTTATTGGGATGGAGACCTGCCAAAGCGCCCATGTCCATCATGCAAACGCGTTGCTTCTTCCCAATAATTATCTCTAATGAATAAACCAAAAGGACAAGTATGTGTGAAGTTCGTATTGCCGCTTTCAGGTTTTATTACACACTTCTCCTGACGGGGCAATCATTGGCGTGCACCAGCTGGCGGTTTGTGTGGCCCGACACTCCCAGGAGATGCTTGATGATAATGCAAACTTGAACTAGCAGAAGTGCCAGGGTGTTTGTGTGTATATTTATAGACTTATTGTTTACCAGGTGAAGTAGCCCTCGGGAAGGGGAGAGGGATGCTTTGCTGCCCTGCACGGAGACGAGGTTGAACTCCAGGTGCCACCTCGCTCTCTTCTTCTCAGAGGAGAACAAAGCCCTGGCAAGTGTTTTTGCGGAAGTCTTGGCGGCAAAGTTCTCTGCAGTGAGCACAACAATAATGCCGATACCATTGGCTGCTTGTGTTTCAAGTTGGGCTGTAATTTTTGTTAAGTTTCTTCTTGAAGAAAGCAACAAGCACTTTTGAGCCATTTTCTTCTCACTCTGAAAGGTTGTGTTATTTTTTTTAAAAAAACTATCTTTAAATTCTCGTCTGGCGTAAGCTTTTCCAGTCGCCTGGGATTGCAACATCAACATTCCATACAGTAGAGGCTCATTTATTCAAGCATATACATATAATATAATACATATCTATATATATAAATGAGTGATGGCATCACGGCGACCAACAAAACAACAAATCTGTCAGAGTAATGCGCACAGGAATCAATCTTCCTCCAAAGACACACCAGATTCACACTCAAGCAGGCTCACCAAAACAGCGGGTCTCGTCTCTGGTCACACTCGCAGCTCCAACTTTCTCTCCACTCCCAACTCCAAAACTCTGGTCCAGTCTAGGTACTGTTCAGTCTGGTCAAACTGGTCTGGAATCTGGGCCCATAACCAATTGTCAGAGTAATGCGCACAGCGTAGCAGCAGATGAATGACGTCAGTGGAGTGCAGAATGAAGGAACATCAGAGACGATGTAAAAGTATTTACAAAGATTTACTGGACAAGACAAACAGACTTGCAGACAATGGACATAAGACTTTCGCTCTAGACAAACAGCACAGATCTTCTCAGTAGGCAGAACAGATCTCATCTGATGCAGTCAGCTATATACAAACACACTTGTAGTCTGGACACTCCTATCTGGCTCCAGCCACATATCCAAGGTCAATACAGCTTCTTACCAAATTAACTCTTTACACACTATAGCATTTCCTGGATGAGGCAATACATGCTAGACACAAATTTCATTTAAACACTATCTATACACAAACCCACATTAACAAAATCTACAGGCCCCCCAACCTCGAAATTTGACAACACAACCCATCATCCACGCCTCTAGGTTGATACAACAAAAAGAAAAGAAATATAAAGTCCTAATTAGAGGGAGAGGAATAATTGTTTTTATCCAATTGCTGCCAGTTAGAAGGCTAAGCTCTGCCCACTTAGTCTCCTAGCAACCCACTCAGCCCAGGGGACAGGCAAAGTTAGGCCTCACTTAGGCCTCTTCCACACTGCCTATAAAATACAGACACCACCAGACAACGCCACAGCAACGCATGGCTGGGCACAGCTAGTAATATATAATATACAGTAGAGTCTCACTTATCCAAGCCTCGCTTATCCGAGCTTCTGGATTATCCAAGCCATTTTTGTAGTCAATGTTTTCAATATATCATGATACTTTGGTGCTAAATTTGTAAATACAGTAATTACAACATAAGATTACTGCATATTGAACTAGTTTTTCTGTCAAATTTGTTGTATAACATGATGTTTTGGCACTTAATTTGTAAAGTCATAACCTCATTTGATGTTTAATAGGCTTTTCCTTAATCTCTCCTTATTATCCAAGATACTCACTTATCCAAGCTTCTGCTGGCCCGTTTAGCTTGGCTAAGTGAGACTCTACTGTACATATAATATATAATATACAATTAATATTATTATATTGTATTATTAGTAGTATAATATTGTATTCCATCATGATATTATTATCAATATTATATGATAATGTTCAGTCCAGTTGTGACCGACTCTGGGGGTTGGTGCTGATCTCTATTTGTAGGCCGAAGAGCCGGCGTTGTCCATAGACATCTCCAAGGTCATGTGGCCGGCATGACTGCATGGAGCGCCGTTACGTCAGGGTCATCTGACAGCTCAGATGGAAGCTGGGCTGCAACACATAAATTGCTTCTACTGTATAGTTGCTTGAATTTATTTTGGTCTGTAACGAGAGAAAGGGGAGAAGATGGATGTATCTTAAGGGATCTTATGTATTTATTCCCTTTGCTCTTTGCATCTTATTATGGATTACTGCTGTGTATGCTGCGCAGACCCCCCCTTGAACTCCCATTTATTTCTCTTGGCGGTCCAAGAAACCCTTTCCACGTAATGCAAGTGGGCTAATAATAGGCCGTGCTGTGGGAGAGTTTGGCTGCCAGCAGTTCATAAAATCTGGATTCATTGACTCCAATGGGCCTGGGCCGGCCCCTCCTGCTTGGCCTGCTCCCGAGGAGTTGATTGTGTCGGAGGAAAAGAGCAGGGAGAGATTAAATGCTCCGTGATTGTGAATGCAAAGTGAACGCAACACAACCAGGCGGTGGCCTCCTCCTCTCTTTCTCCTTCCGCTGCTGCTGATTCCTCTTCTCCCTGGTAGCTTTGTTTCTGGCACTTCGGAATGTAACCTTGCCTTTTGATGCCCTGAGTTCCTGACTATCAGTCATGCCTGAGACATTGTCAGGCAGAGTAACTTCTTTCCGAGGAGGAGCTGTTCCCACCGCTGTTGTGACCTTGTGACACTCATGCCGAAGGTCACGCATTCCCCAGGATGCTGGTGGTCTCTCCGCAGAGGGAGTTTCGTGGGGGGCGGGGAAGCCAGAAAATCCACACTGATTCCTTTTAAAGTGCTTTTTGCATTCGTCTCTTTGTACCTTTGTGCGCGGACTGGTACCTATAGTAAATGGAAAAACTGTATTTTGTCTGGTACAGTAGCATTCCGGTTATCCGACGTACCGTATTATCCGACGTACCGTATTATCCGACATACCGTATTATCCGACGTACCATATTATCCAACATACCGTATTATCCGACGTACCGTATTATCCGACATACCGTATTATCCGACGTACCGTATTATCCGACGTACCGTATTATCCGACATACCGTATTATCCGACGTACCGTATTATCTGACATACCGCATTATCCGACATACCGTATTATCCGACATACCATATTATCCGACGTACCGTATTATCCGACGTACCGTATTATTATTATTTATTATTTACATCATTTATATTCCGCCCTTCTCACCCCGAAGGGGACTCAGGGCGGATCACATTACACATATTAGGCAAACATTCAATGCCTTTTTAACACAGGACAAAGACAAACAAACAGCTCCGAGCGGGCCTCGAACTTATGACCTCCTGGTCAGTGACTCATTGCTCTCCCGTCTGCGCCACAGCCCCGGGCCATATTATCCGACATACCATATTATCCAACGTACCATATTATCCAACATACCATATTATCCGACGTGCCAGGCCAGCCATACACCGGGCTTCTCTGCTATTATTAGGGGATGCTTGTTTATAATAATAATAGAATAATAATAATAACTTTATTGTTATATCCCGCCACCATCTCCCCGAATAATAATAATAATAATTATTATTGACACAAAGACATAGTATGACACAGAAAATGAGATATATCTGCTGGATTTCATAGCACAAAAACACAAAAACTTAAGTGTTTAGGGCTGTGTGACGTACAGTAGAGTCTCACTTATCCAACATAAACGGGCCGGCAGAGTGTTGGATAAGCGAATATGTTGGATAATAAGGAGGGATTAAGGAAAAGCCTATTAAACATCCAACTAGGTTATGATTTTACAAATTAAGCACCAAAACATCATGTTATACAACAAATTTGACAGAGAAAGTAGTTCAATACACAGTAATGCTATGTAGTAATTACTGTATTTACGAATTTAGCACCAAAATTTCACGATGTATTGAAGACATTGACTACAAAAATGCGTTGCATAATTCAGAACGTTGGATAAGTGAGTGTTGGATAAGTGAGACTTTGCTGTATTTTCGGATGATGTGTGCATATCCCAGTAAGGTGTTCTTTTGCAGTTGACAGATCGTAATTTTGTCAATGTTTATTATTTCCAAATGCTTATTATTATTAGTATAAGTATGACACAGCAAACAAGATAGACATGCTGGATTTCGTATCACAAAATCACAAGTCAAACACTTTCCAAGTCTCTAGGACTGTGTGATGTATTTTCGGATGATGCGCGCAGATCCCAGTCGGGTAGCCTTTTGCAGTTGGCAGATCGTAATTTTGTCAATGTCTATTGTTTCCAAATGCTGGCTGAGGTCTTTTGTCACGGCACCCAATGTGCCGATCACCACCGGGACCACCTGCACTGGTTTCTGCCAGAGTCTTTGAAGTTCAATCTTGAGGTCCTGATAGCGGCTGAGTTTTTCCTGTTGTTTTTCGTCAATGTGACTGTCACCTGGGATGTCAACATCTATGATCCAAACCTTTTTCCTTTCCACAGCTGTGATGTCTGGTGTGTTGTGTTCCAGAACTTTGTCAGTCTGGATTCGGAAGTCCCACAGTACCTTTGCGTGCTCATTTTCCAATACTTTTGCAGGTTTGTGATCCCACCAGTTCTTTACTGCTGGGAGGTGGTACTTGAGGCATAAGTTCCAATGAATCATTTGGGCCATATTGTTGTGTCTCTGTTTGTAGTCTGTCTGTGCGATTCTCTTACAGCAGCTGAGGATATGATCAATGGTTTTGTCGGTTTCCTTGCACCGTCGGCATTTTGGGTCATCAGCTGATTTTTCGATCTTGGCCTGAATTGCTTTTGTTCTGATGTCTTGCTCCTGGGCTGCAAGGATCAGGGCTTCTGCCTCCTTCTTCAGGGTCCCATTCGTGAGCCATAGCTTTCAGTGTTATACATATTAGAATACCACCAGTATTCTAGTATCCCGTCAGTTGTGTACTGATTTCTTCAGCTATTTTTCTTCCTGCATGGTAATCTGTGCTACATATTTTTCCACAAATACAACTTCCCCATATACATTAAGACATGAATATGTGTCAAAATAATATATATTCTCCAATACACATTATGACAAGGTGCACTTCCTCTCATTGTAGGTCATGGAAATGAGAAATATTATATAAGGATCTGTGAACCCACCACTTTATTTTCCACCCTTGATATTTTTTGTGCAGGAAGCTTTCCCAAATGGAGGAACAGTCACCTTCCTTCTCCTACAACCTGGACTAGTCCAGACCTGAATAATTTTACTGTTTGATTCCATTACATGTATGACGTAGCCTCCAGGATTTGAAGTTTGCTTTGTGTCAAAGGCTCTTGCTTCTGCTCTGCTTCCTTGTGGCCTTTTGGCATGTGAAATGATTGCATTTGTTTGTTTTGCTTAGACTTTGCTTCTTCCATGAAGCTCTTGGAGAAGCTTGGCTTCCTCTCCCAGCAGTGACCAGATCCGAACCTACTAAACTGTTGCTAAAATGGGCTTTCAGATTATAGTATAGCCCAAGGATAGAAACATAAGGAGAGAAGGCAGACTTGGGTACAATAAATCCTTTGTGTTTTGCTGATGGGTGGATCTCGATGCTCTCTGAATCAAGAGCCTCCTCGATCCACACAGCATACAACAAGATGGGAAAGCAGAAGTCAGAAGTAAAGGTTTGCAATAGAAAAGTACCCATTATACACAACCTATCAGAAGCAGAGTTGCCTAGCAGAAGCTATCTGTCAGGGGTGCTTTGAATGCAATTTTCCTGCTTCTTGGCAGGGGGTTGGATTGGATGGCCCACAAGGTCTCTTCCAACTCTATTATTCTATGCTTCTATGAAGTGTGCTGGGCCCAAGATGTAGTGATTGCTGTTTTTCCCCTCTCTTTGAAACCTCAGAAGAGATGGGTGTTAGAGTAGCTCAGACCAGTTCTTTAACCATTAAGAATTGTAGTTATTATTACAATTGCCTTGTGCTTTTTGGCAGGGGGTTGGATTGGATGGCCCACGAGGTCTCTTCCAAATCTATTATTCTATGCTTCTATGAAGTGTGCTGGGCCCATAACCCATTTTGTTAGGATTTTCCTAGTTAAGAAAACCCCCCCAAAAAGCAGAGCATCCAGAATACAAAAAAGGATACTTAAGGTTGAGCATTCAGCTCACAGCAAGCAGAGCGTGATGTGTCATGTGGCTGTAAAAATTTAAGAGCTTAGGAAAGATGTAGTGATTGCTGTTTTTCCCCTCTCCTTGAAACCTTAGAAGAGATGGATGTTAGAGTAGCTCAGACCAGTTCTTTAACCATTAAGAATTCTAGTTATTATTACAATTTCCTTGTGCTTTTTGGCAGGGGGTTGGATTGGATGGCCCACGAGGTCGCTTCCAACTCTATTATTCTATGCTTCTATGAAGTGTGCTGGGCCCATAACCCATTTTGTTAGGATTTTCCTAATTAAGAAAACTCCCAAAAACAGCAGAGCATCCAGAATACAAAAAAAGGATACTTAAGGTTGAGCATTCAGCTCACAACAAGCAGAGTATGAAGTGTCATGTGGCTGTAAAGATTTTAGAGCTTAGGAAAGATGTAGTGATTGCTGTTTTCCCCCTCTCTTTGAAACCATAGAAGAGATGGGTGTTTGAGTAGCTCAGACCCAGTTCTTTAATGATTAAGAAGTGTAGTTATTATTACAATTGCCTTGTAGTGAGTTATTTACTAGTGCAAACCTTGCCGTTTTGACAGAGAGCTTTTTCTGATGTGTTTGGCTTTCGGTGATGGAAGAGGTGAGGGCTGCTGGGAAACGTGCGTGATTTCCCGCACGGCAGTATTTTATCTCTGCGAATGTGATTTAGGGACGATGTAGAAAAAGAGGGAGCAGAGGTGGCTGTGACGGGGTGTTGCTAAGGGGAAGGCAGCTCTTAATTCTCCCCACTTCCCCTCAACTTTAGTCTCTTTGGTGAGGAATTGCCTATTTCGTTGAGTTTCTTTTGATGCCGTTGGGTGAGGTCAGGTCAGGGCAAATGCTCACTGTGTGCCAGAAATACAGGAAACAGCCTTTTGAAGGATACGAGCTGCTTTCAGGCGAGGTGTAAGTGTCAGGAGAGTGTAAAGAGAGATGTATTTGGACACAGAGGCAGGCAGGCATATCATGGCATTGATTCTATAGAATAAACCGAAACAGCATTGGATAAGCTTCTTGGAAACATTTGAGGAAGTCTGGTTGCAATTGCTCTATTTTATCATTTTACCTTACTATGAATTTATGATGTTGTGTTGACTGTTTACTGCCTATGTTTTGTTTTGCACATGTTGTATTTTGTATTTTGTGTCACACCTTGACTGTTTTGTGAGCCGTCCTGAGTCCCTCTGGGAGATGGTGGCGGGATATAAATAAATAATAATAATTATTATTATTTTATTATGACACAGGAAACAAGATAGATATGCTGGATTTCGTTTCACAAAATCACAAGTCGAACACTTCCCAAGTGTCTAGGACTGTGTGATGTATTTTCGGATGATGCGTGCAGATCCCAGTAGGGTGGCCTTTTGCAGTTGGGAGATCGTAATTTTGTCAATGTCTATTGTTTCCAAATGCCGGCTGAGCTCTTTTGGCACGGCACCACCGGGACCACCTGCACTGGTTTCTGCCAGAGTCTTTGCAGTTCAATCTTGAGGTCCTGATAGCGGCTGAGTTTTTCCTGTTGTTTTTCGTCAATGCGACTGTCACCTGGGATGGCGACATCAATGATCCAAACCTTTTTCTTTTCCACAACTGTGATGTCTGGTGTGTTGTGTTCCAGAACTTTGTCAGTCTGGATTCAGAAGTCCCACAGTATCTTTGCGTGCTCATTCTCCAATACTTTTGCAGGTTTGTGATCCCACCAGTTCTTTACTGCTGGGAGGTGGTACTTGAGGCATAAGTTCCAATGAATCATTTGGACCACGTAGTTGTGCCTCTGTTTGTAGTCTGTCTGTGCAATTTTCTTACAGCAGCTGAGGATATGATCAATGGTTTTGTCGGTTTTCTTGCACAGTCTGCATTTTGGGTCATCAGCTGATTTTTCGATCTTGGCCTTAATTGCATTTGTTCTGATATTATTATTATTATTATTATTATTATTATTAGTAGTAGTAGTAGTAGTAGTAGTGGTAGTAGTATTCCATGGGACCACAACCACCAGTATAGAAGAGGTGGAATATCAGCTTCCCATAAAGATGTGTCACTTGCCAACAGTACTTCCATTGTGTTGTCGAAGGCTTTCATGGCCAGAATCACTGGATTGCTGGGAGTTTTCTGGGCTGTATGACCATGTTCCAGAAGCACTCTCGGTTGACATTTCGCCCACATCTATGGCAGGTATCCTCAGAGGTTGTGAGGTATGGAGAAACTAAGCAAGGAAGGCTTATATATCTATGGAAGGTCCTGGGTATGGGAAAGAACTCTTGTCTATTGGAAGCCAGTGTGAATGTTGTAATTAATCACCTTGATTGGCATTAAATGGTCTTCCAAGCTTCACATCCTGGCCTGGGGGGATCCTTTTGTTCAGAGTCGTTAGCTGCCCCTGATTGATACCTGTCTGGAATTCTTCTGTTTTCAGAGTGCTGCTCCTTATTTACTGTTCTGATTTTGGAGGGTTTTTTTTTAAAAAAAATCCTGGTATCCAGATTTTGTTCATTTTCATGGTTTCCTCCTTTCTGTTGAAGTTGTCCACATGCTTGTGGTTTTTAATGACTTCTCTGTGTAGTCTGCCATGATAGTTGTTGGAGTGGTTGAGCATTTCTGTGTTCTCAAATAATATGGCCATACAGCCCAGAAAACATGGAAGAAACCTGTGATCCCGGCCATGAAAGCCTTTGACAACACAAGAAATAACATACATTCCAACTGTCATTGGAAGACAGGAGGGAAGGGAAACCCTCAGCCTATTCTAAGCTAACTAACTTGTTCTGAAGGGACCATAAGACCTGGCTATGTGAGCAAGCGTTCAAAGAATAAGTTTCCTTGGCTTTGACTCGGTCAGGACTAAGGTTTTGTGGATCAATGGCTCAAGTATTTTGTATTATTTTAAATCTGTTTTTAATTGCTTATGTTTTATTCATTTGTATTGTTGTATATTGGCATCGAATTCTGCCAGTTTTGTTAGCCGCCCTGAGTCCCTTCGGGTGGGAAGGGCGGGATAGAAATGATGGAAATAAATAAATCAATAAAATAAGCCAAAATAATAATAATAAACTTTTGCCTCTGCATATGCCCCTCCCTGGTGCCTTTCTAAGGGGCTATTCCAAAGAGAATGGCAACAATCTGCTGTGATCTGCGACTTGCTAGCAGATTATTCCAAAAATATAACACTAAAGGTTGCCACATTTGCAATTGCAGCCCAAAAGATCAGAGCTAAGGTAGCAAAATCCATACTTGAGGTCAGAAATGGAAATGGCGATGGTTTGGGATGATACAAATCAGACACTGTCATTGTTATGTTGCTGCTATCATAATTTTAAAGCGCTAGTTTTAATTTTTGAATATGTTTTAATGTTTTTATTGGAAAGTGTTTATAAAGGTTGTATACTACTGATGTCATGGCTTATGGCTAGTACAATAAACAATTCATTCATTCAAAGAGAGAAGAAAGCTCAGAGTAAACAAGTGAGGTCACAGGTATCATTTATGCCAAGTAGGTGTGGAAGGTGAGGAAGACCTTCAGCCATTGGTCAATTTTCGATAAGCCAACGGTATACAGTAGAGTCTCACTTATCCCACATAAACGGGCCGGCAGAATGTTGGATGTGAATATGTTGGATAATAAGGAGAGATTAAGAAAAAACCTATTAAACATCAAATTAGGTTATGATTTTACAAATTAAGCACCAAAACGTCATGTTAGACAACAAATTGGACAGAAAACGTAGTTCAATACCCAGTAATGGGACTGTGGCGCAGACGGGAGAGCAAACCAGCTGCAATTAACTGCAATCAATCACTCTGACCAGGAGGTCATGAGTTCGAGGCCTGCTCGGAGCTATGTTGTTTATCTTTGTTAAAAAGACATTGAATGTTTGCCTATATGTGTAACGTGATCCGCCCTGAGTCCCCTTCGGGGTGAGAAGGGCGGAATATAAATGCTGTAAATAATAAATAAATAAATACTGTATTTATGAATTTATCACCAAAATATCACGATGTACTGAAAACACTGACTACAAAAATGCGTTGGATAATCCAGAACGTTGGATAAGCGAGTGTTGGATAAGTGAGACTCTACTGTATATTCTTTGTTTGCTACGCACATGTTGCGATGGCCATTTGCATAGTACGGACCCACTAAAGCTGTGATAACAATAAAAGGCTTGTTTTAGTTCCTCATTCAGGACTAGAGACTTGTGCAGTGTGGGGTTGAATCCCAACACAAGCAAATAGGCAAGAAAGGTGAAATTTTAACACTTTCCCAACAGAATGCCGCCTTTGAGGGAACACCAATTCCGTGGTTATTGCTCTTTGCTCAATTTTTGGCTATTTCACCAAGACCTGCTAAAGGTCAAAACCTCTATAAGCAAGCAGCAGACACCCCTCCCATGCTTTTTGTGAGGAGATGGTGCTTTTGATAAAGGTGTGTTTCATACCTCCGCTTTGTCTTTCCTCTGCTGCTGGTAGGATCACATCCAGTGACAAGGGCTCGTATTTCTCCGACGCAGCACAAGCCATCCTCTGCCTCCGTCTCCCCATCGCTGCATTTTAATCACTTAGATGCAGAGGCCTGATAGACTGAATCAATTTAATTTCTGTAGCTCGGTATTGGGAGGAGTGGGATGGGGGGCAAGAGCGAAGGTCAAGGCAACTTTAGTGAGTAAACAGTTTGGTTTAATAAATGCATCCCGAAGAGTTCTGCGGTCTTTTCCCTTTACCGTTCTGCCTTTGGTTAACTTAAAAAAAAAAAGATCATACAGACAAAACAAACATGGCAATATCCCGAGGAAGGCTGATAGCAGGCGACATGGTTCTTTGCTGGAGGGGAAAGCTTATTAATCAAAGCACCGGCTCTGAAATACTTGGGATGCCTTTTGAAGCAAAGGTTCTTCTCTCGCTGGGGCCCCGCAGAGTCCTTTGATTTCCTCCCAAGGAGAGAGGCTCCCGTCCCCTTCTCTAAGCCAGGGCTTTAAGGTGAACCAGGCAAAAAGTTTCCATATTTTATAAATATCACGGGGACGAAGTTTGTTAACGTGCTTCCAAAACAGTCCGGCCTGGCCAAAAGTCCCATTATCTAATTGGCTGCTGCTTGGCTGGTTAGATCCCGATTGATGAAAAGTGTTTGTTTTAATCTTGGGGTTGTTGTGTGTATCTTGGGCTGTCTGGCCATGTTCCAGAAGTATTCTTTCCTGACGTTTCGCCCACATCTGTGGCAGGCATCCTTGGAGGTTATCTATACAGTAGAGTCTCACTTATCCAAGCCTCGCTTATCCAAGCCTCTGGATAATCCAAGCCATTTTTGTAGTCAATGTTTTGAATATATCGTGGTATTTTGGTGCTAAATTCGTAAATACAGTAATTACAACATAGAATTACTGCGTATTGAACTACTTTTTCTGTCAAATTTGTTGTATAACATGAAGTTTTGGTGCTTAATTTGTAAAATCATAACCTAATTTGATGTTTAATAGGCTTTTCCTTAATCCCTCCTTATTATCCAAGATATTCGCTTATCCAAGCTTCTGCCGGCCCGTTTAGCTTGGATAAGTGAGACTCTACTGTATATATAAAAGGGTAATGAAATTTCGGCCTAGGACAAAACAACAAAACTACACATCCCAGAAACACTAAACTTGGCAGCACAACTCCTCATCCATGCCTCTACGTTCATACAACAAAAAGAAAAGAAAAATAAAGTCCTAATTAGAGGGAGAGGAATAATTGTTTTTATCCAATTGCTGCCAGTTAGAAGGCTAAGCTCCGCCCACTTGGTCTCCTAGTAACCCACTCAGCCCAGGGGACAAGCAGAGTTAGGCCTCATTTAGGCCTCTTCCACACTGCCTATAAAATACAGATTATCTGATTTTAATTGGATTATATGGCAATGTAGACTCAAGGCCCTTCCACACAGCTATATAACCCATTTATAATCTCATATTATCTACTTTGAACTGCATTATCTTCACTCCACATTGCCATACAATCCAATTCAGTGTGCTTTTTATCCAGCTGTGTAGAAGGGGCCTCATACTTCGCCACAGCAACGCGTGGCCGGGCACATCTAGTATTACATATAATATAAATACACAATTATAATAGTGTATTATTATTATATTGCATTACATTATAATATTATTATCAATATTATATGTATATACAATATATTATATTATTAATATGAGTATTATATATTACTAGCTTTGCTCGGCCACGCATTGCTGTGGCTTATGGGAATCCTTTGTTGGCCAGGTGGAATAGCAGTGAATAGCCTTGCAGTCTTAAAGCCTAGCCGTTTTCTGGAGTAGCAGAAGCTTTTTGTTGTATGAATGTAAAGGCATGGATGAGGGGTTGTGCTGCCAAGTTTAGTGTTTCTGGGATGTGTAGTTTTGTTGTTTTGTCCTAGGCCGAAATTTCATTACCCTTTTATATATATATAGACTAGCTGTGCCCGGCCACGCGTTGCTGTGGTGAAGTATGGTGGTCTGGGAAATAAAGTATTGAGGAATTGGTGGTAGTTAAGGTAAAGGGTAAAAGTTTTATCTTACATTATGTCCATTATAAATGGGTTATATAGCTGTGTGGAAGGGCCATAATAATAATAATAATAATAATAATAATAATAATAATAATAATAATAATAATAATAATAATAATTTATTTATATACTGCCCTATCTCCCAGATGGGACTCAGGGCGGTTTACAGTCATAAAAACAAAAAAGAAACACAAACATTACATAACAACATAATATACATTATTAAACAAAGTAAAATAATACAATTATAACAATAAATCACACTTACATTACCAGATCAAGGGGACGGGAACCATAAACCCAATATATTAAAATGTATAATTTTAGGCTAGGGAAATCTAGAGTCTACACTGCCATATAATCCTTGAGTCTATACTGCCATATAATCCAGTTAAAATCAGATAATCTGTATTTTATAGGCAGTGTGGAAGAGGCCTAAGTGAGGCCTAACTCTGCCTGTCCCCTGGGCTGAGTGGGTTGCTAGGAGACCAAGTGGGTGGAGCTTAGCCTTCTAACTGGCAGCAATTGGATAAAAACAATTATTCCTCTCCCTGTAATTAGGACTTTGTTTTTCTTTTCTTTTTGTTGCATGAACGTAGAGGCATGGATGAGGGGTTGTGCTGCCAAGTTTAGTGTTTCTGGGATGAGTAGTTTTGTTGTTTTGTCCTAGGCCGAAATTTCATTACCCTTTTATATATATAGATTGTATTACATTATAATATTATTATCAATATTATATGTATATACAATATATTATATTATTAATATGAGTATTATATATTATTATATTGTTGTATTGACACAAGAGACTTGGTGGAATGATGTCTTCCTTGCCCCCTTCTTCACTCTGGCCCAGAATCGCAGTTAGAAGTTTAGAAGTTCTTGGCCAACAAGCAGCAATGGGACTTGACTCCAGCCTCTCCAGAATGTTGTTGTCGAAGCCGGAATAGACTGAGCCTTTGTGCGATGCTTTCTCACTTATTCCACCATGCCGCACAACTTCCTTAGGAGCTGGTAATATCCAATAAACGGAACAAATTTTATTCAAACTGTTTTCCCCTCCTTTTAAGCACGGTTATTTTACACTTACATCATGTAAACTGATCGGCAGAACATTCCAGCTCCAGGCTTCCGCTCTTGGTTCGAGGAATGTGTAGACAGTCAGCAGTCTGGGCCAAACTCTTAATGCTGGGAATCCTGGGGAGGCCGCCCTATGGATAAGCGGCCCGATCCCCTTGCCCTCTAAATTCTTGAACTCGGGTCCCCTTCCTGTGGTGGCATTGCCGCCTGAGTGTCCGCCACCCCCCCCCCCCCCCCCGGCAAGTCTGGGCGAGCTTGTGCAATATTTCTGCTTCCAGATTGCTGTAATCGCCCTGATCTGAGGAGCTTTTAGAAGCTTGCCTAATTCTGAAAGGCATGTATAATAGAGGAGCAGTGTGAATTAATAAAGCAAACTTGGCCAGCTTTACGGTAAATTTGGTAGCCTGCCATAACCATCAGCCCCATATGTGCAGTTGTAAATAACTACCATGGTTGAATTTCTTTCAAGTTGTCCATAATGATGATAATTACACATAATGAAAGGAAGATTACCCTTCCACGTAACCCCAGCCAGAAAGAAATATATGGATCCTTTGTTGTTTGCATTCAGGTGGATGTGCAGCATTGTTAGAGGGCTAGTGCAGGCCAACTCCTTTCATCTTCGCCGGGATAACATGTGTCCCTCTCTTCATGGTACTGAACATGTTACTTCTTGCAAAATTGGGTTGTCTATAAAGGAAGGACATCTTGTTCTGATGAAAGAGGTAGATGTGGTGCTAATTCAATCCTTATTGAAACCACAAGTCTATATTATCTTTATGTTATGGCTTTTAGTCTAGATCCGTGGTTCCCGTCCTTTTTTTGACCAGGGACCACACTGCTCTCCAGCATTAGTACCAAAAGGGTTACAAATCAGTTTTTGGTCAACTTTTATTTGGGGCGCTGATTCAGAAAATTGCATTGGATAGACCACATCAGCTCTAGTTTCTGATACTAGAGACCACATTCAGACCACATTCAGCTCTAGTTTCTTGCTCTTCCGACAAGCTTTCAATGGGTGAAAAACTCAGGGCTATGTCTGTTTTTATTGTTGCTTTTATTGTTGCTTTTATTGTTTTTATTGTTATTTTAAAGTTAAGTGTAATGTTTTAATCTACAGTAATAATAATAATAATAATAATAATAATAATAATAATAATAATAATAATAATTTTATTCTTATATCCCGCCCCATCTCCCCGGAGGGACTCGGGGCGGCTTACATGGGGCCATGCCCAGACACGACAGCACAAATCAGATAAAACATTAAACCGAGCAGTAAAACTTCAACATGATTAAAAACAGTCATAAAAGTCAATATACACAATAATATTAAAATCCCGATTTGGGATTTTACAGTAGAGTCTCACTTACCCAACACTCGCTTATCCAACGTTCTGGATTATCCAACGCATTTTTGTAGTCAATGTTTTCAATACATCATGATATTTTGGTGCTAAATTCGTAAATACAGTAATTACCACATAGCATTACTGTGTATTGAACTACTTTTTCTGTCAAATTTGTTGTATAACATGATGTTTTGGTGCTTAATTTGTAAAATCATAACCTAATTTGATGTTTAATAGTCTTTTCCTTAATCCCTCCTTATTATCCAACATATTCTCTTATCCAACATTCTGCCGGCCCGTTTATGTTGGATAAGTGAGACTCTACTGTATTTCTGTAAACCGCTCCGAGCCAAACTGGGAGTAGTGGTATACAAGTTTAATAAATAAATAAATATTAAATCCAATAGTCGCCAGTAGTCCCCAATGGCTCAGCGTGTTAAAGCACTGAGCTGCTGAACTTACAGACTGAAAGGTCCCAGGTTCAAATCCCGGGAGCGGAATGAGCACCCGCTGTTAGCCCCAGCTCCTGCCAACCTAGCAGTTCAAAAACATGCCAATGTGAGTAGATCAATAGCGGGAAGGAAACAGCGCTCCATGCAGTCATGCCGGCCACATGACCTTGGAGGTGTCTATGGACAACGCCGGCTCTTCGGCTTAGAAATGGAGGTGAGCACCAACCCCCAGAGTCAGACATGGCTGGACTTAACATCAGGGGAAAATCTTTACCTTTACCTTTAGTCGCCATCTGCTTGCCCACAGAAAACCATATTTAATAATCTAGAGCTGATGTGGTCTATCCAATGCCATTTTCTGAATCTGCACTCAAATAACATATGCCACTCAGTAGTCACCATATGCCACCAAGGGGGAGAGAGGAGGAGGAGAAGCAGCAGTCAGGAGGCTTGTTGTTGAGCCTTTTGTGGGTAGTCAGCCTCTCCCCTCCCGTCATCCTTGTTGCCTCGGCACTATAAGAAGGTTTCGTGAGACCAATTGCTCTCGTTGCAACAGTGTAGTAACAGTAAGGCCGCAGACCATATTTTAGTTCTTGGGGACCACTGGTGGTCCATGGACCACAGGTTGGAAACCACTGCTTTAGATTTTAAAGGATCCATTCAGGGTGCGGAACCAGTTTAGGGCTCAGCACTTTGGACAGCTCCTTCCAATCTCAGACTGAAACATGGAGCAGATTTGTCATCACACTGATATGGAAGCCACTGCGAGCCCTATGTATAAGGTAAAGGTAAAGGTCTCCCCTGACGTTAAGTCTAGTCATGACCGATTCTGGGGGTTGGTGCTCATTTCCATTTCTAAGCCGAAGAGTCGGCGTCGTCCGTAGACATCTCCAAGGTCATGTGGCCGGCATGACTGCATGGAGCGCCGTTACCTTCCTGTCGGAGCGGTACCTATTGATCTACTCACATTGGCATGTTTTCGAACTGCTAGGTTGGCAGGAGCTGGGGCTAACAGCGGGCGCTTATTCCACTCCCGGGATTTGAACCTGGGACCTTTTGGTCCGCAAGTTCAGCAGCTCAGTGCATTACACACTGCGCCGCCAGGGGCCCCTGATTTTCTGCAGTGCTTCCTAAAGATTTTCCTTGACCTCTATCACTTTAGGATAGAAAACTGAAGGGCTTGCTCTTCATATAGGTCAGTTCTGGCAAAAATCTGGCTGTTTATAAGGCTCCTCATCCCTGTACACCCCCTTGCTTTGTACTCTCTGACACTTGCATGAGGATGTTATGCTGAGAGTAGTGGGACTCCCGTAATATATGCGCTGCCATTGATCTATCACAAGACAGTGTTACGACAGGGAAAGTCACTCTTGCTCCTGGCAGACTGCATAGGTCGTCTCTATGACATGGCTTCACCTTGGAACGAAATTGGTGAAAGAGAGCTCTTGTTTCCCATCCGGGTGTCTTTCCTTCCTCCGTCTCCCCCTCCGCCCGCCTGCTTGGGCGTCTCATGCCGTGTGATACCGAAATGCCCAGCAAGTGCGTGGGTGGCCTTCCTGCTCTGTTGCTGTCAGCTAGAACAAGGTGTAATATAAACACTTATTTAATTGCCACATGTCTCTTCCAGGCGAGTCTTCCAATTTAGAGACAGAAGGTAACATCAGAGACCTGGTTTGTTTTGCTCGCAATTAAACAACAGCAGAAAGGAGGTGAAAAGGCAGGGAAGCAAATGTTATGCAAAACAGGCATGCGAGCAAATTAATGTATGCGAAAGTTTGTTTTTAATGAGAAGCTTCAGCCTGTCATTTGTTTTCTTGGGTGGCGCGCATGCGCTTGCTGGGCCTGGAGGAGATGGCTTTCTCGAACTGAAGCGTTGGCTTCCCAGATCAGGCCCAAAGTTGTTCTGGACCAACCCTGATCTTTTGGCAGGTCTTCTTGCATGACCTCAATATTGTTGTCTTGGTTCCCTTCATGTTGGGGTTAGTGTTTGAACAACTTTTCTTTATTTTTCTTAAATGTTTGGAATTGACTTTCCCTGTGTTTCCCAACCTTTTTTTGACCAGGGACCACTCTCCAACATTAGTACCAAAAGGGTTGCGAATCAGTTTTTGGTCAACTTTAGATTTGACTAGCTGTGGCCGGCCACGCGTTGCTGTGGCGAAGTATGGTGCTAAGGGAAATAAAGTATTGAGGAATTGGTGGTAGTTAAGGTCAAGGGTAAAGGTTTTCCCTTGACATTAAGTCCATTATAAATGGGTTATATAGCTGTGTGGAAGGACCTTGAGTCTATACTGCCATATAATCCAGTTAAAATCAGATAATCTGTATTTTATAGGCAGTGTGGAAGAGGCCTAAGTGAGGCCTAACTCTGCCTGTCCCCTGGGCAGAGCTTAGCCTTCTAACTGGCAGCAATTGGATAAAACAATTCTTCCTCTCCCTCTAATTAGGACTTTATTTTTCTTTTCTTTTTGTTGTATGAATGTAGAGGCATGGATGAGGGATTGTGTTGCCAAGTTTAGTGTTTCTGGGATGTGTAGTTTTGTTGTTTTGTCCTAGGCCGAAATTTCATTACCCTTTTATATATATAGATTTGGTTATTTGGGGTGCTGATTCAGAAAATTGCATTGGATAGACCACATCAGCTCTGGTTTCTGATACAGAATTCCATCCAGTAGTCGCCATCTGCTCGCCCACATCTAGAGCTGATGTGGTCTATCCAATGCAATTTTCTGAATCAGCACCCAAATAACCCCAGGACCAGATGTAAAACTGAAGACACCAAGAAATTTTTTTTTGGTTGGGCTGTGTTACCCGTAGTAGTAACGGTGAGGCCACGGACCATATTTTAATTCTTGCAGACACTGGGAACCACTGCTTAATAATCTAGAGCTGATGTGGTCTATCCAATGCAATTTTCTGAATCACCCCAGGAACAGGCCTAAAAACGAAGACACCAAGGCACCTCCGCTTCCAGGCGCCACATGAAACGTCTCTGCTCAGGGGAAGTGAGGAGGAGGAGAAGCAGCAGTCAGGAGGCTTGTTGCACTTTTTGTGGGTAGTCAGCCTCTCCCTTCCTGACATCCCCATTGCCTCTGCACTAGAAGAGGGTTTCACGAGACCAGTCGCTCTTGTTGCAATGGTGTTGTAATGGTGAGGCCACGGACCATATTTTAGTTCTTGCAGACCACTGGGAACCACTGCTTAATAATTTAGAGCTGATGTGGTCTATCCAATGCAATTTTCTGAATCACCACAGGAACAGGCCTAAAAACGAAGACACCAAGGCACCTCTGCTTCCAGGCGCCACATGAAACATCTCTGCTCAGGGGAAGTGAGGAGGAGGAGAAGCAGCAGTCAGGAGGCTTGTTGCACTTTTTGTGGGTAGTCAGCCTCTCTCTTCCTGACATCCTTGTTTCCTCAACACTAGAAGAGTATTTCACAAGACCTCTTGTTGCAATGGTGTTGTAACGGCAAGGCCATGGACCATATTTTAGTTCTTGAGGACCACTGGTGGTCCATGGAGTACAGGTTGGGAACCACTGCTTAATAATTTAGAGCTGATGTGGTCTATCCAATGCAATTTTCTGAATCACCACAGGAACAGGCCTAAAAACGAAGACACCAAGGCACCTCTGCTTCCAGGCGCCACATGAAACATCTCTGCTCAGGGGAAGTGAGGAGGAGGAGAAGCAGCAGTCAGGAGGCTTGTTGCACTTTTTGTGGGTAGTCAGCCTCTCCCTTCCTGACATCCCCATTGCCTCTGCACTAGAAGAGGGTTTCACGAGACCAGTCGCTCTTGTTGCAATGGTGTTGTAATGGTGAGGCCACGGACCATATTTTAGTTCTTGCAGACCACTGGGAACCACTGCTTAATAATTTAGAGCTGATGTGGTCTATCCAATGCAATTTTCTGAATCACCACTAGAAGAGTATTTCACAAGACCTCTTGTTGCAATGGTGTTGTAACGGTAAGGCCACGGACCATATTTTAGTTCTTGAGGACCACTGGTGGTCCATGGAGTACAGGTTGGGAACCACTGCTGTAAAGTATGGCTTTAAGCTTATTTGATGGATGGGGCAACTCAATCTGCTCTGTCTTTTGCAAACAAATGTTCTCACTTTCTAGGAAAGTGACAAAAGAAGAATGCATTTATCCTCTTTGTAGCACTTGAACATCCTGTGTAAAGGGACGGTGAGATGTCTGTGTGTGAACAGATGAAACAAGGAGGAAACCTTGAATCTCTGGATCTGAAGTAATCAGAGATTTTTCCAGCTTTCGTCAGAAAACTCCCACATTTAACTTCTGAAGCTGTTAGTTGAAATTCCAAGCAAAGGGGCCAAAACAAACCATCTCTCCCTTGTAATGTTCTGCAATAGGTTTCGCTCATCCACCTTGTCAGAAGTTTTTTTTTGTTTTTTTTTTAAGGGAACGGAAAGCCATCTGTACCAAGTTTCTCTCCTTTTGTTCCTTGGTTGATGCCATGTGTCCAATAGCAACAGCTGTTGATATTGCCTAATGAGCCTTAAGGCATCTGCCTTGGCTCAGTTTGAGACATCCTCTTTCCTTCTTTTCTCCCCATCTTCTTTTTGAAACAACTCAAGCTCCTTTGGCTTGAGTGCATCTCCCAAAAAGGAAAGCAGAAAAGGGAGTGAAAATAAGAGAAGCAAGTCGCTGGCCCAGAGGTCTGTTGAATGGACCCAACTGACTGTGGGTGAAAACTGTGGAAATTGTAGAAACTGGGGTGTCTCCCACTGGTTCATCTAATCCAAACCCTGCCAAAGAAACCATGGAACAGGAGCAAAGAGAAGAAGCTGTGCCATTGTTAGACCTTGGACTTATATGAACAAGACTGTATCTGATGACCAAATGAAAGCTCAGTTAGTGCAAAATCCACAGACTCCATTGCCAGGATATGTATTTCCTGTGGATAAGAAGAGGCAGCTAATATTTCAACCCAAATGGTTCTGCAGATTTCCCTGGTTGGCCTACGCATTTAATATACAAGGTGCGCTCTGTAAGTACGGTGTGGTGCTTGGAAGAGAAGATGGGGGCAAAGGTGCTCATTAGAAGCATGGTGCATTGGTTGCTAAACCATTTCTGTGCGATGGAAAAATGCAATAGAAGTCTTCAATAGACATCAAAAAACAGAACAACTTGTGCTTGGCTGAAAACTTCTTGCTTATTATTCACAGTGGAAAATGAACGTCTTGATAATAAAGGAAATAAGTAGAAAGCAGAGGAAAACAGAAAGCAAGTTCTGCCGATTGTGGAAACGATTGTCCTTTGTGGCCGACAAGAAATGGCTCAACAATAATAATAATAATAATAATAATAATAATAATAGTAATAATATAAATTGGACACAGGCGGAACTGGACAATTTGGACAGAAAAACAAGAAAACTCATGACCATTCATCATTCACTGCACCCCCGCAGTGATGTTGACCGGCTATATCTGCCTAGAAGATCAGGGGGCAGAGGACTCTTACAAGTAAAACAAGCAGTCAAAGAAGAAGAACATGCCCTGGCAGAAGATGTAAAGCAAAGTGAAGAACCTGCTTTGATTGAAGTCAAAAATCAGAAACTCCTCAAAGCGCAGCAGACAAAAAACCAGTACAAGAAAACCGCACTACAAACTAGAGCTGACAGCTGGCACAACAAAACACTGCATGGAAAGTTCCTTGACAAAATTGAAGGAAAAGCTGATAAGGAGAAGACCTGGCTCTGGCTCACGAATGGGACCCTGAAGAAGGAGACAGAAGGCCTGATCCTTGCAGCCCAGGAGCAAGACATCAGAACAAAGGCCATTTAGGCCAAGATCGAAAAATCAGCTGATGACCCAAAATGCAGACTGTGCAAGGAAACCGACGAAACCATTGATCATATTCTCAGCTGCTGTAAGAAAATCGCACAGACAGACTACAAACAGAGGCACAACTATGTGGCCCAAAGGATTCATTGGAACTTATGCCTCAAGTACCACCTCCCAGCAGCAAAGAACTGGTGGGATCACAAACCTGCAAAAGTATTGGAGAATGAGCACGCAAAGATACTGTGGGACTTCCGAATCCAGACTGACAAAGTTCTGGAACACAACACAGCAGACATCACAGTTGTGGAAAAGAAAAAGGTTTGGATCATTGATGTTGCCATCCCAGGTGACAGTCGCATTGACGAAAAACAACAGGAAAAACTCAGCTGCTATCAGGACCTCAAGATTGAACTTCAAAGACTCTGGCAGAAACCAGTGCAGGTGGTCCCGGTGGTGATGGGCACACTGGGTGCCGTGCCAAAAGATCTCAGCCGGCATTTGGAAACAATAGGCATTGACAAAATTACGATCTGCCAACTGCAAAAGGCCACCCTACTGGGATCTGCACGCATCATCCGAAAATACATCACAGAGTCCTAGACACTTGGGAAGTGTTCGACTTGTGATTTTGTGATATGAAATCCAGCATATCTATCTTGTTTGCTGTGTCATACAATAAAATAATAATAATAATAATAATAATAATAATAATAATAATAATAATAATAATAATTATTATTTGCTAGTTGTGCCCGGCCACATGTTGCTGTGGCGTAGTCTAGTGATGTGGAAAATAAAGTAACGAGAAGCAGCCAGGCTTTGAAGCTGCAAGGCTATTCATTCTTGTTTGTTTGTTTAGGATTTTTTGAGTAGAGGTCATACCTTGGATGTGTTGGTGTATTGTGGCCAAATTTGGTGGCATTTGCTCCAGTGGGTTTTTTTCTTAACCCTGTCCTGCAAACTGACAGTACATTTTACATATATATATGTGTGTGTGTGTGTGTGTATATATGTATATATATATACATGAAAGATATCCCGCCCCCTCTCCAAAAGGACTTGGGGAGGTTTACAACAAAATAAATAATAACACATACATAAGCAAAAGCAAAAAGACAGGACACAATATATAATCAACAATCATAAGCAGGGAGCAATGATTTTGGACTATTACCTGTGAAAAACCTTTGCACAATGATGGTAATTTCAGGGCCTTGTGGAGATCTCATGCCAGATCAGGAGAAGCTGGCCTCAAAAGTCATCTCAGAAGGGAAAAAAAAATTCAAACCCTCCCAAAACTCCAAAGTCAGAAAAGTAAATAAAGAGCAACACTCTGAAAACAGAAGAATTCCAGACATGAATCAATCAGGGGCAGCTAACGACTCTGAACAAAGGATTCCCCCAGGCCAGGATGTGAAGCTTGGAAGGCCATTTAATGCCAATCAAGGTGATTAATTACAACATTCACACTGGCCTCCAACAGACAAGAGTTCTTTCTCCCACCCTGGACTTTCCAGAGATATATAAACCTTCCTTTCTTAGTTTTTCCCATATACAGTAGAGTCTCACTTATCCAACGTTCTGGATTATCCAACACATTTTTGTAGTCAATGTTTTCAAAACATCATGATATTTTGGTGCTAAATTCGTAAATACAGTAATTACTACATAGCATTACTGCGTATTGAACTACTTTTTCTGTCAAATTTGTTGTATAACATGATGTTTTGGTGCTTAATTTGTAAAATCATAACCTAATTTGATGTTTAATAGGCTTTTCCATAGTCCCTCCTTATTATCCAATATATTCACTTATCTTTATGTTGGATAAGTGAGACTCTACTGTACCTCACAACCTCTGAGGATGCCTGCCATAGATGTGGGTGAAACGTCAGGAGAGAATACTTCTGTAACATGGCTATACAGCCCGAAAAACTCCCAAATTTTTCGATAACTGAAATGGAAAAAGCCGTTCCTTTGGTTTATCAGGAAGTTAGTTATGGAAGACTAGCTGTGCCCGGCCACGCGTTGCTGTGGCAAAGTGGTGGTGGTATAGGTTAAAAATTGTTGTGTAATTTTTATTTGACGTTATTTGCAATTTTTTATTAATTTTATTGTAAGTTATATTTGTATTTATTATATTTTATTATTTTCTTGTATTATTTTTAGTTATTTTCTGTTATTATAGTATTTTATTGTATTAATTTTTAGTGTTTTTTATTATTTTTTATTGGGTTGCTAGGAGACCAAGTTGGAGGAGCTTAGCCTTCTAACTGGCAGCAATTGGATAAAAGCAATTATTCCTCTCTCTCAAATTAGGACTTTATTTTTCTTTTCTTTTTGTTGTATCAACCTAGAGCCGTGGTTGTTGTGTTGTGTTGTCAAATTTCGAGGTTGGGGGGCCTGTAGTTTTATTGTTTTGTGGGTCGCCGTGATGCCATCACTCTTTTATATATATAGAAGACAAGAGGAGAGAGAGTGGAGAGAACATTTGTGGATTTTGTTTGAACAACTAACCTATGTTGTGGTGGTGGATCAATTGTTCCTCTTTGCCGCCAAGGTTGGTTTCCGGCCTGTGTGTCTAACAACCACTATATTTAATTGAAAATACTTGCCTTAATTAAGCTACAGAAACACTCTATTCAGAAAGTTTCCACTTGACATGGAACCAGACAGCCTTATTTCACAGAATGTATGGCATGTAATTTTACATTACGGAAACAATAATGGGTGGGTGAGTTGTTGATCGCGGGAGTTTGGAAGTTGAGGCTGCCTTTTTCCAACCCGTTGATACATAAATATAGGGGTTGAAATGCCCCAATTTTCAGTTTTCCGAGTCTTTTGTCATTTTGCATCCCAACCTTCATGCTCTTTGAACACTTTAATTTTTGGAGGGGTGTTCAATCAGTTACTCCTCTAAGTGGGCTTAATTGTGTAAAGATTATAATGCCTAAGAGAGCTGCCTATAATTAGGATGGGGGTGGTGCCATTAGACAGTGTTTTCGTGGGGAAAATTACAGTCTTCATAAGCCGTTTGGAGAGTGGAGGCTGCATATATTAACAGGCAACAAGTGTCATGTTATCCAAGGGTAGGATTGACTAATGGCTCCCTTCAGTGAAATGCTTCTGGGTGCTGCTCCGTCATCCCTTGTTGTTTTGCTAGTGTGCACTTTGGGTGCAGCATTTGCCATGCGCCTTGTCTGGAAGGAACTTACAGTGTCCCTGGGGCAGGGGTCTTTCTCTCCTTCTCTAACAAATCAAGCTCTTAAAAAGAGCCATGTATGAGGGTTGAATGAAAAGTAATCCTCCACCTTCGTTACTTGGGTTTGGATGGAAATAGTTTCATAAATCAAACGCAGAAATAATCCTTAGAACAGGGGTCCCCAAACTAAGGCCCAGGGGCCGGATGCGGCCCTCCGAGGTCATTTACCTGGCCCACACCCTCAGTTTTATAATATATTTTTATATCATTTTAAATAATATAATATATTGTATATACATATAATATTGATTTTTTTTTTCGTGTCAGGAGCAACCGGAGTTGCTTCTGGAGTGAGAGAATTGGCCGTCTGCAAGGACGTTGCCCAGGGGACGCCCAGATGTTTTGATGTTTTTACCACCCTTGTGGGAGGCTTCTCTCATGTCCCTGCATGGAGCTGGAGCTGATAGAGGGAGCTCATCCACACTCTCCCCAGGTGGGATTCGAACCTGGCAGCTTTCAGGTCAGCAACCCAACCTTCAAGTCACTTAGTCCACTACGCTATCTGGGGGCTCCATAATATTGATAATAATATCATAATGTTATACAATATAATACTAATAATACCATATAATAATATTAATTATATGATATATATTACATATAATATTACAGTATAGTGGTATAGTTCAATATAGTAATATATAATGATAATATTGTGCTATGCTAATACAGTAGAGTCTCACTTATCCAACATAAACGGGCCGGCAGAATGTTGGATAAGCGAATATGTTGGATAATAAGGAGGCATTAAGGAAAAGCCTATTAAACATCAAATTAGGTTATGATTTTACAAATTAAGCACCAAAACATCATGTTATACAACAAATTTGACAGAAAAAGTAGTTCAATACACAGTAATGCTATGTGGTAATTACTGTATTTACGAATTTAGCACCAAAATATCATGATGTATTGAAAACATTGACTACAAAAATGCGTTGGATAATCCAGAACGTTAGATAAGCGAGTGTTGGATAAGTGAGACTCTACTGTAATATAATATACTAGCTGTGCCCGGCCACGCGTTGCTGTGGCGAAGTATGGTGGTATGGGAAATAAAGTATTGAGGAATTGTATATTGTATATTGATAATCTTATATTATCTGCTTAGAACTGGTTTATATGAGGCCCCTTCTTCACAGCTGTATAAAATGCACACTGAAGGGGATTATATGGCAGTGTGGAGTCAAGATAATCCAGTGCAAAGCAGATAATATAAGATTATAAATGGGTTATATAGCTGTGTGGAAGGGCCTTGAGTCTACACTGCCATATAACCCAGTGCAAATTAGATAATCTGTGGAAGAAGCCTAAGTGAGGCCTAAATCTGCCTGTCCCCTAACTGAACCCTGGCTGTCCCTTGGCTGAGTTGGTTGCTAGGAGACCAAGTGGGCAGAGATTAGCCCTCTAAACTGGCAGCAATTGAATAAAAACAATTATTGCTCTCCCTCTAATTAGGACTTTATTTTTCTTTTCTTTTTGTTGTATCAACCTAGAGGCATGGATGATGGGTTGTGTTGTCAAATTTTGAGGTTGGGGGGCCTGTAGTTTTGTTGTTTTGTGGGTCGCCGTGATGCCATCACTCATTTATATATATAGATTGTATGTACATACAGCTGCTCTGAGTCCTCTTCGGGGTGAGAAGGGCAGGATATAAATGTAATAAATAAATGTAGTAAATGAATAAATACATAATTTTAGACTTAGGTTCGCCCAAAGTCTGAAATGACTTGAAGGCACACAACAACAACAATCCTAATGAATTTGACTATCTCATTGGCCAGAAGCAGGCCCACACTTCCCATTGAAATCCTGATAGGTTTATGTTGGTTACAACTGTTTTCATGTTTAAATATTGTATTGTTCTTTCATTGTTGTTATTTTGCACTACAAATAAGACATGTGCAGTGTGCATAGGAATTTGTTCTCCCCCCCCCCCCAAAATGATAATTCGGCCCCTCCAGTCTGAAGGATTGTGGACCGGCCCTCTGCTTTAAAAGTTTGGGGACCCCTGCCTTAGAATGTGCTCCATGATTTGCTTTTCCACATAATCACCAGACAATTGGATACATTTCTGCCAACGATGAACAAGTTTTCTGAAGCCGTCACGGAAGAAGTCGACACTCTGTTTCCGCAACCAGCGTCTCGCAGTACCCGTCGTGCACAGACGTTCCAATAGCCAAGCAAAGCAATAATGTGACCCACACATAATAATAATAATAATAATAATAATAATAATAATAATAATAATAACTTTATTTTTATACCCCGCCCCATCTCCCCGAAGGGACTCGGGGCGGCTTACATGGGGCCTAGCCTGATAAAACAATCAATATCAGTAACACGACTGTAAAACAATTATACCAGTAAAACATCAATAGCAATAAAACAATCGTTAAAATCGGCAAGAAGCATACGAAAAACATACAATATTAAAACAGGAGACTAATTCATAAAATCCAGAACAGAATGTGCCGGTAGAAATGGACAATAAAGTGCAAAATAGCATTGGCAACATCTCGAAATGGGGGCTATTATAAAATGGGCAGATGGAGCAGTCCAACATCAAATTAGGTATCAAAGGCCTTTTGGAAGAGCCAGGTTTTTAAGCTCCTACGAAAGGAAATGCAAATTATGCTTGAAATTTGTCTCTTAGTGATACGACGATCGTCCTGAATCAATCTGTCAACCCTTTGCTTGTGAAACTCGGTGGTTGCTGTCACAGGATGTCCAACTCTGTCACGCAAGTCAGATGTTCCCACCTCAACATCTTTAAACTCACTCGCCCAATGACGCACAGTACTTACATCAACACAATCACCCTAAACAGCTTGCATTCTCTGATGAATCTTCTTTGGGGTGACACCCTCTGCTTTGCAACATTCACACTCAAACAGACAAGAGCTCTTTCTCCCACCCTGGACCTTACACAGATATATAAACCCCACTTACCTAGTTTCCAAGTTCCATCAGACCTCACAATCTCTGAAGGCCCCGAAGGCAGGCCCGCACCGGCTGGAAGGCCCAGCGTGGACGCCAGAAGGCCCAGCATGGCCGTCGGAAGGCCCAGTGCGGTCGCCGGAAGGCCCACATTGACCAGAAGGCCCAAGTGGGAGCAGGCTGAAGGAAGGCCCAAAGGAGAAGGGGTGGTGCCATCCTCCCGGGGGGCTCAACTGCGCCCCCGGGACGATGGCGCCACAGGCAAGTGCCTAAATTGCCTCGCGGTTGGACCACCCCTGTCTATGGAGATATGTTTTACTTATCATGTCGCCATAAGTCTGAAAAGAGTTGAAGACACTCCAACCGGTGGCAATAGGGTCAATTTTAGGAACAGGTGATCCCCCTTTTAATCCTGCTTTATCATAACCCTTCCAGGAGCCCCTGGTGGAGTAGTGGTTTAAAGCCTTGTGACTTGAAGGTTGGGCTGCTGATCTGCAAGCTGCCAGGTTCGAATCCCACCCGGGTAGAGCTCAGATGAGCTCCCTCTATCAGCTCCAGCTCCATGTGGGGACATGAGAGAAGCCTCCCACAAGGACGGTAAAAACATCAAAAAACATCCGGGCATCCCCTGGGCAACGTCCTTGCAGACGGCCAATTCTCTCACTCCAGAAGCAACTTGCAGTTTCTCAAGTCGCTCCTGACACGAAAAAAAAAACCCTTCCAAGCACCTACTTCTCACCTGAATACACGATCAGTGATTTTGAATCACACCATTAAGTTCACTTTGAATCACACTATTAAGTTCATTGCAGTTCACTTTGGTCTGGTGGGAGAAGACTACAAGGAGGAGGTTTAGGCAGTAGCCCTTCCCTGCTCTTCTCCCTTGGTCTCGTTTCTCCTGCTGCTGAATATGAATGATTCATCTCTTTGACTTGCTGCTTCACCCACTATTCTCCTGATAGATTTTTTAAAAAGTTGCTCGAGCCTTGGCTGCATCCCACTTACAGGTCCTGGACTTCATCTTAAAGCCTCCAAGGTTGGTAGGTACATAGATGGCCGATCATGTGGAACTCCCTGTAATGGTTCCAGGGCTCCTCAAACAATACCGTGCAGGAACTATTCATCCAATATTAGCCTAGGCCAGAGGTATTCTTTGCTGGAATAAATACCACCGGCCTGGATAGATGGACCACTGGTCTGGATCATTGGTTTTCAGGGCTGTTATCTGAGATTTGTCTCAGCCTGGGCTCCCTGGTTTATCTCTTTCTGGTGAGGTGGAGGCTTTATCTCTTTGTTGGTATTGCTTCACTAACAATGAGGAGGTGCAAAATAAATGAATAGGTGGAAAGAAAAAGTCGGTCTCCTTCCTTTTTTTGCTGCCTCCACATCTTTGGGTAATTTATGAGGGACAATTAAAAGCTTTGGAAAAAGCCGAGGGTGATACGTACACAAAAGGCGGCCGGGAGGGTGTGGGAAAGCTTGGCCGGGGGCCAGGAGTCACTTGCATTGTGCGTGTCTCCATTCTTCTCCTTGTCCCCCTCCTTGAAATAACATGACACTGGGGGAACATTGATTTCTGCTCGGAGTTGTTAATGAAAAATTCCTCGTTGACTCCTAGTTTCTGAAGCCCTTTGAGGCCAATGGCAGCGTTTGGGAGGCTTGAGGAGTAAACATGCCAGCCGCTGTGATGTATGACTTTGTGCGAACTTTCTAGGGACAAAAAAAGCTTGCCGTTTTCGTTGTCTGCAAAAAATAGAAGCGGGCATTTTAGCCAGGTAGGTCTATTTCCCTCCCCGCTTCTGGGTCAGATCTGTCTGATTGATCTAATGCAGGGGACTTGGGTAGCACAGAGGATAGAAAACACACACGTCTTGTTACAACTGTATAAGAAAACAAGTGTTTGTGGTCTTATAAAACCTCCCCATCATTCAGAAAGGGTACGGTGTTTGAAAACCAGCTTAAGATTTAAGAGTCTCATGTATTACACATATTTTAGACCAGGGGTCCTCAAACTTTTTAAGCTAAGGGCCGGTCCACAATCCTTCAGACTGTTGAGGGGCCGGATTATCATTTGAAAAAAAAAAATACAAACAAATTCCGATGCACACTGCACATGTCTTATTTGTAGTGCAAACAACAACAACAACAACAACAACAAGAACAATGAAAGAACAATACAATATTTAAAAATAAAAACATTTTTAACCAACGTACATTTATCAGGATTTCAATGGGAAGTGTAGTCCTGCTTCTGGCCAATGAGATAGTCAAGTTAATTAGGGTTGTTGTTGTTGTTGTTGTTGTTGTTGTGTGCCTTCAAGTCATTTCAGACTTTGGGCGAGCCTAAGTCTAAAATTTATTTATTTATTATTTATCTATTTACTGCATTTATTTACTACATTTGTATCACACCCTTCTCACCCCAAAGGACTCAGAGTGGCTTACAAATTATATGTACATACAATATAGTATATTATTAGCATAGCACAATATTAGCATTATATATTACTGTATTGAACTATACCACCATACTGTAATATTATTAGTAATATTATATGTAATATAGAATATATAATTAATATTATTATATGGCATTATAATTAGTGTTATATTGTACTACATTATAATATTATTATCAATATTATATGTATATACAATATATCTATATATATAAAAGAGTGATGGCATCACAGCAATTCACAAAACAACAAAAGTACAGGCCCCCCAACCTCAAAATTTGACAACACAACCCATCATCCACGCCTCAAGGTTGATACAACAAAAAGAAAAGAAAAATAAAGTTCTAATTAGAGGGAGAGCAATAATTGTTTTTATCCAATTGCTGCCAGTTTAGAGGGCTAATCTCTGCCCACTTGGTTGCCTAGCAACCAAGGGACAGCCAGGTTTCAGTTAGGGGACAGGCAGATTTAGGCCTCACTTAGGCTTCTTCCACAGATTATCTAATTTGCACTGGATTATATGGCAGTGTAGACTCAAGGCCCTTCCACACAGCTATATAACCCATTTATAATCTTATATTATCTGCTTTGCACTGGATTATCTTGACTCCGCACTACTATATAATCCACTTCAGTGTGCATTTTATACAGCTGTGAAGAAGGAGCCTCATATAATCCAGTTCTGAGCAGATAATATAAGATTAGAAATATACAGTAGAGTCTCACTTATCCAACGTAAACAGGCCGGCAGGATAAGTGAATATGTTGGATAATAAGAAGGGATTCAGGAAAAGCCAATTAAACATCAAATTAGGTAATCGTTATACAAATTAAGCACCAAAACATCATATTATACAACAAATTTGACAGAAAAAGTAGTTTCATGTGCAGTAATGCTATGTAGTATTTACAGTAGAGTCTCACTTATCCAACACTCGCTTATCCAACGTTCTGGATTATCCAACGCATTTTTGTAGTCAATGCTTTCAATATATCGTGATATTTTGGTGCTAAATTCATAAATACAGTAATTACTATATAGCATTACTGTGTACTGAACTACTTTTTCTGACAAATTTGTTGTCTAACATGATGTTTTGGTGCTTAATTTGTAAAATCATAACTTAACTTGATGTTTAATAGGGTTATCCTTAATTCCTCATTATCCAACATATTCGCTTATCCAACGTTCTGCCGGCCCGTTTATGTTGGATAAGTGAGACTCTACTGTACTGTATTTACAAATTTACCACTAAAATATCACAATGAATTTAAAACACTGACTACAAAAACATTGATTATGAAAAGGCAGACTGCGTTGGATAATCCAGAACATTGTATAAGCGAATGTTGGATAAGTGAGATTCTTCTTTAATATGAAATAATTACTGGGATAGAATAATGCAGAACAATATAATCTCTAAAACCAGGACAGTAAATAAACAGGGGAATTCCACACAGGAAACAATCAGGGCCAGCTAACACCTCCCAACAAAGTATTCCCATCATCAAAGTCTGGCAAATCCTGTTTTCTCAGGGCCACAGACAGTAGAAGCACATAAAATATCGCAAACAACATCACTCTGAAAACAAGGGAATTCCAGACAGGAAACAATCAGGGCCAGCTAACACCTCCCAACAAAAAATTCACTCAGGGAGGAAACAGCCAGGCTTTAAAGCTTCAAGGCCATTACATTCTAATCATTTTTCCTAATTGCAGCATTCATACTTGCCTCCAACAAACAAAAAAAAACCAATCAGAAATATTGTATATTCACAACCTTTAGGAAATAATATCCCCTGATGGCGCAGCGTGTTAAAGCGCTGAGCTGCTGAACTTCTGGACCGAAAGGCCACAGGTTTGAATTGGGGGAGCGGAGAGAGCCCCCACTGTTAGCTCCAGCTTCTCCCAACCCAGAAGTTCGAAAACATGCAAATGTGAGTGCATCAATAGGTACTGCTCCGGCGGGAAGGTAACGCCGCTCCATGTAGTCATCCCACATGACCTTGGAGGAGTCTACGGACAACGCTGGCTCTTCGGCTTAGAAATAGAGATGAGCACCAACCTCCAGAGTAAGACACGACTGGACTTAATGTCAGGGGAAAACCTTTACCCTTGACCTTAACTACCACCAATTCCTCAATACTTTATTTCCCATACCACCATACTTCGCCACAGCAACGCGTGGCTGGGCACAGCTAGTTATATTATAAAACTGAGGGCGGGGGCCAGGTAAATGACCTCGGAGGGCCGCATCTGGCCCCCGGGCCTTAGTTTGGGGACCCCTGTTTTAGACATACAAGATCATGTTTACATTCTTAGTTTACACACCTAATTTACATTCTCTCCTGATGTTTCACCCACATCTGTGGCAGACATCCTCAGAGGTTGTGAGGGCTGTTGGAAACTAAGCAAGTGGGGTTTATAGACCTGTGGAATAATGTCCAGGGTGGGAGAAAGAACTCTTCTCTGTGAATGTTGCAACTGGCCAGCTTGATGATGATGATGATGATGATGATGAGGATGATGATTATGATTTATTTATTTACTACATTTATATCCCGATCTTCTCACCCCGAAGGGGACTCAGAGTAGCTTACAAATCAAATGAACATACAATATATTATTAGCATAGTAGAATATAAGCATTAAATTACTATATTGTACTATATCATTATATGGTAATATTATTAGTAATAATAATGATGGTGATGATGATGATGATAACAATAACAACAACCTTATTCCTGTACCTCACCTCCATTTCTTCAAAGGGACTCAAGGTGGCTTACATAAGAAAAAAAAAGTCCATAAATTTTAAACACAATATAATAACATATTTATAAAACAACATAGCATGACAATTATTAAAATTAGCATTGAATGGCCTTGCAGCTTCAAAGCCTGGCTGATTCCTGCCTGGGGGACTCTTTTAGTGGGAGGTGTTAGCTGCCCCCGATTGTTTCCTGTCTAGAATTCCCCTGTTTTTCTGAGTGTTGTTCTTTATTTACTGTCCCGATTTTAGAGTTTTTTTAAAAAAATACTGGTAGCCAGATTATATAAATAAATAAATTAGCTGCCTGTGATTGATTCATGTCTGGAATTCCTCTGTTTTCTGAGTGTTGTTCTTTATTTACTGTTCTTATTAATACTGGGAGCCAGATTGTGTTCTTTTTCATGGTTTCCTCCTTTCTGTTGCTTGTGGATTTCAGTGGCTTCTCTGTGTCGTTTGACATGGTGGTTGTTAACGTGGTCCAGCATTTCTGTGTTCTCCAATAATATGCTGTGTCCAGGGTGGTTCATCAGGTGCTTTGCTATGGCTGACTTCTCTGGTTGAGTTAGTCTGCAGTGCCTTTCCTGTTCCTTGATTCGTGTTTGGGCAACACTGCTGTGTTTGGTGGTCCCGATGTAGACTGTCCACAACTGCATGGTATATAGTAGACTCCCTCTTGTCTTTTGCTGAACTTAGTATTTGTTGGATTTTCTTAGTGTGTCTGTAGATAGTTTGTAGGTTGTGTTTCTTCCTCAGCTTCCCTATGCGGTCCGTGATTCCCTTGATGTATAGTAAGAACCCTTTTCCTCTGGGTGGGTCTTCATCTTGACTCTCATGGTTTGTTCTTGGCCTTGGTGGAGTCTCCATTGGTCTTTAAAGCCCAGTTGAGGTGCTTGAGTTGACCTTGGAGGAGGTGGGCTTCTCAGATGTGGTCAGTGGTTCCCTTGATGTATGAAAAGAACCCTTTTCCTCTGGGTGGGTTTTCGTCTTGACTTTCATGGCTTGTTCTTGCCCTTGAAGCTCTCCTGATGTCTATGGTGGAGTCTCCATTGTCCTGTAGAGCCCAGTTGAGGTGCTTCAGTTCCACTTGGAGGAGGTGGGCTTCGCAGATGTGGTCAGTGGTTCCCTTGATGTATGGAAAGAACCCTTTTCCTCTGGGTGGGTTTTCGTCTTGACTTTCATGGCTTGTTCTTGCCCTTGAAGCTCTCCTGATGTCTATGGTGGAGTCTCCATTGTCCTGTAGAGCCCAGTTGAGGTGCTTCAGTTCCACTTGGAGGAGGTGGGCTTCGCAGATGTGGTCAGTGGTTCCCTTGATGTATGGAAAGAACCCTTTTCCTCTGGGTGGGTTTTTGTCTTGACTTCCATGGCTTGCTCTTGTCCTTGTGTCTCTTTTGATGTCTGTGGTGGAGTCTCCATCGGTCTGTAGAGCCCCGTTGAGGTGGTTGAGTTCCTCTTGGAGGAGGTGGGCTTCTCAGATGTGGTCAGTGGTTCCCTTGATGTATGGAAAGAACTCTTTTCCTCTGGGTGGAACTTTGTCTTTGCTTTCATGGCTTGTTCTTGGTCTTGCAGCTCTTCTGATGTCTCCATTGGCCTGTAGAGCCCAGTTGAGGTGGTTCAGTTCACCATAGAGGAGGTTAATATTCGCATGTTCTTTTTGCATGGTCTGCCAAAGCTTTGATTGTGCTTCTCTTTTGCCTTGGGTGATGATTGGAGTTTTGATGTAGTTATCTATCTGTGTGTGTAGGTTTTCTGTAAACTGTGTGGCCCAATTGTTGATTGGGTTTGTAGATGACTAGGACTAGGATGACGAGAGCAATTATTGCTGTGGATGGTGCCTGTGTTAAAGGGATCTTGACAAAGAACGCATTAATTTATCTCAAATATATAACTTATTAATTTCTAGTGAGATTTGGCTCTGAAGTCTTGAAATTACTCTTGGGGATTGTGCCCTAAAGTGCCATTTTAATGGAAAAGCTGATTGGAATGAGGAGGTTGGTGTGCAAACCGCTGCCAGCCGAATCCAGAAGCAGCTTGGCTATTTTGGGTTTCAAGAGATGTGACTTCTGAGTCCGTGATGAAGAGAACCACACTCTGCATCTGCTTGTATGTTCTTGCTTCATATCTGTTCCATGTTTCAACCATGGCATTGAAAACGTACTGGCACTGAGTCTGTGTACAAACCAAGTTCAGCAACTTTACCTTGTAATTTACGTCTCCTCAATGAGACAACTTCTACTTAGGTTGACTTCATCTTTAAGTTTTGTCCAGCGACCAACCTTCACAGATACAAAATACAGTAGAGTTCCGGTTATCCAACATAAACGGGCGGGCCGAGTGTCGGATAAACGGATCTGTTGGATAATAGGGAGGCCCTATTATCCCTCCCGGCAAGCCGGGTGTTTGCCGAAGGGAAGAGTTTTGTCTTCCTGATGTGTGTTGCTGCCTAGGAACACGCACTGGGCTTCTCCAAAGTGCCCAGCCTGGCATGTCGGATAATACGGTAAGTAGACATGTCCAAAAAATCGTTTTGAATCGTATATCGGAATTATTTCGGATTGTTCTCGCTTTTTGATACGCATTCCGAGACTTCGTCTCACAGCGCAACCAGCAATGTAATTCGAACCATTGTTGGCCCATTCTCTAATTGTCTCTTAATGTTTTGTTAATCCCCCCCCCCCATTTTTTTAAAAAAAAATATAGAGAGAGGGTGAAGGGGCCCGGTCTGGCTGTTCCCACAGAGGGGTTTGGAGAAAGGGTTAGGGTTTTGATGCTGGTTCTTTCTCTTAGCAAGGGAATTTCTAGTTTTCAAAGTATCTTTGCACTCCTTGCCAGGGCATTGCTTGGCGTGGTGGTCACTGGTCCATTTCTAATTGAAGGCATTGGGTTGCGGCTTGTGGGATTACATAGCCAGAGACACCATTGATTTCCAGTGTCCTTCTTGCTTACAAATATAGCAAGGGAATTTCTAGTTTTCAAAGTATCTTTGCACAATTTGCAAATTTGATGAGAATAGCTCAAGAAATGAGGGCAGGAGAGCCCTGTAAAAGTCCCCCCCCGTTCCATTTTTTTTTGCAATTGCGCATGCGCGTCTGCCATTTTAGAAACATTTAGAATCATTACGAATTTTCGGAAATATCCGAAATTTTTGGGCGAAAAAAATCGGAAATACTTTCTATATCGAAGTGCCAGCGCCCCCTACTTTAGAAACGAGAATTGAAACGTTTTTTTCATCGATCGGACATGCCTAACGGTAAGTCGGATAACCGGAACTCTACTGTAGTGTAAAATTCAGACAGAAAGTCAGCTGGCAAGTTAATAAAATTATTCTTCTGCTCTAGTTTCCTCTCTGTATTAAGGAAAAACAAGCAAGAAGGGAAAGTGGCAAAGTCAATGCTGCTGCTCAGTATTTCAATTCCATTTCTATCAAATCTATATAATATACTCTTCCCTTCAGCCTCCTTTCCTCGATAAATGACATTCCCAGCCACACACGCAGACACACACAACCTGCCCTAAAGTATCAGGGAGAGATTGGCAGTGTCTTCCTTTTCTCCCTCATTCTCAATATGCAAATTGTACACAAATTGAAAAAATGCAAATGAGCTTGAAAAAAAACCCTTCTAGATTTCTGATGTGGCCCCATGTTGTTGGACAGGTTACCCCTTTCTTCCTTGGTGTCAGAAACGTAAAGGTGAGCTGTAGCCCCAAAGACAAGCCCGTGCAGATAATGCTGGTTTTTTTTTATTATTAATCTGTCCATCAAGTATGAACATTTGCAAATTTCCCATTATGGTGCAGGTGGCAATTAATCAAAACTTGGAGCAAAGGTCTCACCTGCTCTGGAATTGCCACTTGGCACCCTGGTCGGGCGCAGCCAGAATGAACACTCTCCGGCATCAAGGGTATTGGATGGAGCTTATTAAAAGTATTTCGGACAGGCTTGGGGGTGTTAGGAAGAAATACACTTAATAAGCAAGCAAATAGCTATGACTCCGAATCTTTTTCCCCCAGTGAAGCTATTGCCTTTAAAACAAAAGTCATCAATGGAGCATCTTTTTAGTGTAGAGCAAGCTAGAAGGACAGATGTGCAAAGGACTTTGCAGCCAGGGCAGGTGTGATTTGGGGAGATGTAATTATTGTCTGTTGTAGTTGCTGTTGTGTGCCGTCGAATTTACAGCTAGGGGCGGCTCAAGCTATAAGTGAGATACGCAGTTGCAGGTGATGCCTGTCAGAGTAATTGCAGCGCAGCAATAGTTGAATGGAGTCAGTGGAACGCAGAACGAAGAGACATCAGAGACAATGGTAAAACTATATACAAAGTTTTACTGAAAGCAGTAACAAAGACAAACAGACTTGCAGACAATAGACACAGGACTCTCACTCCAAACAGACAGCACTCAACACAACTCAGAACTGAACTGAACTGATGCAATCAGCAATGCATACACACTTGTGTCTGGACACTCCCCAGTTCCAGCCACACATCAAGGTCATTACAGCTTCTTAGCAATTAACTCTTTCCAGACTATAGTACACTCTGGATGATGCAATTAGGCATGTCCGATCGATGAAAAAAATGTTTCAATTCTCGTTTCTAAAGTAGGGGGTGCTGGCGCTTCGATATAGAAAGTATTTCCGATTTTTTCGCCCAAAAATTTCGGATATTTCTGAAAATTCGTAATGATTCTAAATGTTTCTAAAATGGCAGACGCACATGCGCAATCGCTACACACCAGGCTTGTATGGCAATCTTCCATGTGGACGCAGAGGACATTAGCCCCCACCTTTGTGTCCATCGTGGAAGCTTCTGATTGGCTGGGGAGCGGCAGCCATATTAGGCTGTGCTAAGCTCCCATTCAAGGTAGGTTGCAGAAACAAAAAAAATATTTTTAAAAATATATTAAAAAAATTTTTTTGGGGCGGGGGGGAAATTAACGATACATTAAGAGACAATTAGAGAATGGGCCAACAATGGTTCGAATTGCATTGCTGGTTGCGCTGTGAGACAATGTCTCAGAATGCGTATCAAAAAGCGAGAACAATCAGAAATAATTCCGATATACGATTCAAAACAATTTTTTGGACATGTCTAGATGCAATCAGTATGCAATACAGGCAAGACACAAATTTCATTTAAACACTATCAATACACAAATCCCACATTAACAGCGCCAACCCCTTAGGGGCGCTGTTGAGGTGCACCCGGTTCAGCGCCGAGAGAGAGAGAGAGATGCGGGCAAACAAAAGTTTACTTCTCTGCCTCTTGTTTACAGCCACCCTAAGGCAATCCTGTCAAGGGGTTTTCTAGGCAAGATTTTGTTCAACGTGGGCTTACCATTACCTCTGAGAGAGGAGTTGAAGCCCAAAACACCTGGAGGGCCGAAGTTTGCCTATGCTTGGCTAAGTCGTTGGAAACAGATGTAGAAAAGCTGGGAATCTAAAAGGTGCTTTTGCATATACCAAAAGGGCAGTGGAAATAATTTGCACCACTTTACAGCAATGATGTGTTAACTACTAATGCTTTATTGCCTTCTCCCAAATAAAATAAAAAAACCCTGTTGGTGCAAAAAGTTGTATAAAGGCAAACCCTTGTATCAGATGGGGTGAAAGTGTAGAAGGGTGCATGTTAGAGCACGACTTGTCATGTTACCTCGCTGTGTGTTTCTTGCACTCGCTGTCGCATGCTGTCGGTGCAGTTTTATTTTAAACCACTCAGTCTTTCCATAGCATGATATGTTTTAAAAGGTGTTCTTGAAAAACTGGACTTTCGCATATAGCAACATTACGATCTTCTCCTTAGTGTCTTCTCTCTTTGCTGTGGCAACTTTTTTGAGGATAGTGGTGTTTAATAATTTATCAATCTATATATATAAAAGAGTGATGGCATCACGGCGACCCACACAACAACAAAACTACAGGCCCCCCAACCTCGAAATTTGACAACACAACCCATCATCCACGCCTCTAGGTTGATACAACAAAAAGAAAAGAAAAATAAAGTCCTAATTAGAGAGAGAGGAATAATTGCTTTTATCCAATTGCTGCCAGTTAGAAGGCTAAGCGCCTCCAACTTGGTCTCCTAGCAACCCAATAAAAATAATAAAAAACACTAAAAATAATTAAAAACACTAAAAGATTAACACAATAAAATACTATAATAACAGAAAATAACTAAAAATAATACAAGAAAATAATAAAATATAATAAATAAAAAGATAACTTACAATAAAATTAATTAAAAAATACAAATAACGTCAAATAAAAATTACACAACAATTTTTAAACAATACCACCACCACTTTGCCACAGCAACGCGTGGCCGGGCACAGCTAGTATATAATATATTGTATATACATATAATATTGATAATAATATTATAATGTAATACAATATTATACTAATAATACAATATAATAATATTAATTATTATCTATATATATATAAGGGTAATGAAATTTAGGCCTAGGACAAAACAACAAAACTGCACATCCCAGAAACACTAAACTTGGCAGCACAACCCCTCATCCATGCCTCTATGTTCATACAACAAAAAGAAAAGAAAAATAAAGTCCTAATTAGAGGGAGAGGAATAATTGTTTTTATTCCAATTGCTGCCAGTTAGAAGGCTAAGCTCTGCCCACTTGGTCTCCTAGCAACCCACTCAGCCCAGGCTCTTCCACGGAGCTATATAACCCATTTATAATGGACTTAATGTCAAGGGAAAAGCTTTACCCTTTACCTTAACTACCACCAATTCCTCAATACTTTATTTCCCATACCGCCATACTTCGCCACAGCAACGCGTGGCCAGGCACAGCTAGTGTATTATATATTAAATGTAATATTACTAATAATATTACCATATAATGATATAGTACAATATAGTAATTTAATGCTTATATTGTGTTATGCTAATAATATATTGTATGTACATTTGATTTGTAAGCCGCTCTGAGTCCCCTCCGGGATGAGAAGAGCAGGATATAAATGTAGTTAATTAATTAATTAATAATTTGTTCCCCACATTATTTTCAATGCCAAATGTTTATTTCTTTGGTTTCTCATTCTGCCTTTCTGCCCAGAGTTGGCCTCAAAGCTGCTCACAACAACATTAAGAATAGATACAAATAAGTCTTAAAAAGTTAGAATATTAAACCTAGTTGAACAAAGTACGCCATAGATCTGTGGTTCCCAACCTGTGGTCCGCAAGAAATAAAATATAGTCCACAGATAATAACATAGCCTAAGAAAAAAAATGTTGTCTTCTTTTTTGGCCTGTTCCTAAATTGCATTGGATAGACCACATCAGCTCTAGATTATTAAATATGGTTTTCTTTGGGTGAGCAGATAGCAACTACAGAGTCCCCTTGAGGAGATAGGGCGGAATACAAATAAAGTAGTAGTAGTAGTAGTAGTTGTTGTTGTTTTTGTTGTTGTTATTATTATTATTTTATTATGACACAGCAAACAATATAGATTTGCTGGATTTCATATAACAAAATCACAAGTCGAACACTTCCCAAGTGTCTAGGACTGTGTGATGTATTTTCAGATGATGCGCGCAGATCCCAGCAGGGTGGCCTTTTGCAGTTGGCAGATCGTAATTTTGTCAATGTCTATTGTTTCCAAATGCCGGCTGAGATCTTTTGGCATGGCACCCAATGTGCCCATCACCACCGGGACCACCTGTACTGGTTTCTGCCAGAGTCTTTGAAGTTCAATCTTGAGGTCCTGACAGCGGCTGAGTTTTTCCTGTTGTTTTTCGTCAATGCGACTGTCACCTGGGATGGCAACATCAATGATCCAAACCTTTTTCTTTCCCACAACTGTGATGTCTGGTGTGTTGTGTTCCAGAACTTTGTCAGTCTGGATTTGGAAGTCCCACAGTATCTTTGCATGTTCATTTTCCAATACTTTTGCAGATTTGTGATCCCACCAGTTCTTTGCTGCTGGGAGCTGGTACTTGAGGCATAAGTTCCAATGGATCATTTGGGCCACATAGTTGTGCCTCTGTTTGTAGTCTGTCTGTGCAATTTTCTTACAGCAGCTGAGAATATGATCAATGGTTTCGTCGGTTTCCTTGCACAGTCTGCATTTTGGGTCATCAGCTGATTTTTCGATCTTGGCCTTAATTGCGTTTGTTCTGATGGCTTGCTCCTGGGCTGCAAGGATCATCATTGTTGTTGTTGTTGTTGTTGTTGTTGTTGTTGTTGTTGTTGTTATTACTACTGGATGGCATATGTTCTGTATCAGAAACCAGAGCTGATGTGGTCTATCCAATGCAATTTTCCAAATCAGGACCCCAAATAACCAAACTGAATCTAAAGTTGACCGAAAACGGATTCGTAACCCTTTTGGTTCTAGTGTTGGAGATTGGTCCCTGATCAAAAAAAGGTTGGGAACCACTGCTTTGGAGTACAGCTGTAAATATGTTTACTTAGGAGTAAGCACTTCTGTTTTCAGTTCAGCGTCTTCTGAAATAAATGTTCATCAAATGACAACCTTTACACTCACTGTAGAGTATATCCCAGGCCTAGAATTTCCTAAGATGTTGCCTGGCAGCTAAATAGGAATCGTAACATGGCATTGTTTAGTGTTAATAGGTTCTCGGTGATCTTCTGGGATATTCTCATGTTTCTGTTTCTGAAACTTCAGTGTGAAATAAATGGGGGTTTTTCCATCTTCCTTTGGAGTCCATCTACATAGTCTTGTATCAAGTATGGAGATCATGTGGCCCTCCAGATGATGTTGGACTACCACTCTCCTCATCCCTCATCTTGAGTGAGGACCAATGGGAATTATAATCCATCAACATCGGGCAGTCACGTATTTATACTCTCTCAGTTCGATAGTTTTTCCTACCTTTCTTGGAAAATGTGATAGTGCCAAGTGGAGAGAGCAGCCATAGCCGAAGCACCAACGGAAGGTGAAATTGGCCAAGGTTCTTTCCTGTGTTTCTCTAAGCTGGTGCTCGTTTGGTTCTCAACGTTGTTTGCTCGTCTAATAACCCTTTGAGAGATCCTGTGTAATTAACTTTTGAACCCCCTTTAAAGGGAGGGCGGAATGGTTGCTTCAGATCTTGGTAGACCCGGAGCGTTTCATCACTATTTTTCTTGCTGATCGCAAGGTCGTTTCTAACAGCTGCTCAGCTGTAATTAGCCAAGCCAGTCTTCGTGGTTTGAACAATTGAAAAATTACAGGGGTCAATGGCTCAGTGTCTTAAATTTTAATAAGTACATAGGAAAACAAAAGTGCTGAGTGACAAAAAATTAATCCTGCTAAAGAGACTGGTATGCTCTGTATGTGTGTGTGTAGACATCGACAGTCTAAATTCAGTTGTGAGTCCCAAGTAAAGCAGACCCATAAGTGTTGGCTTACCAAATTCCCATTCATCTTATGGCTCTACTCTTGTTGGGACTTGGAAATATCATTCTACCTCCATACAACGCTATGGGGTTCAATCTGAGATGTTGTAGTCTTTTGTTCATAGGGCACCATCAGATTCTGGTTATTCTAGGACAGTGGTTCCCAATCTTTTTTTGACCAGAGACCACTCTCCAACATTAGTACTAGGCATGTCCGATCGATGAAAAAAATGTTTCAATTCTCGTTTCTAAAGTAGGGGGCGCTGGCGCTTCGATATAGAAAGTATTTCCGATTTTTTTCACCCAAAAATTTCGGATATTTCCGAAAATTCGTAATGATTCTAAATGTTTCTAAAATGGCGGACGCGCATTTGGGGGGGAGATTAACGAAACATTAAGAGACAATTAGAGAATGGGCCAACAATGGTTTGAATTACATTGCTGGTTGCGTTGTGAGACAATGTCTCGGAATGCGTATCAAAAAGCGAGAACAATCCGAAATAATTCCGATATACGATTCAAAACTGTTTTTTGGACATGTCTAATTAGTACCAAAGGGGTTATGAATCAGGTTTTGGTCAATTTTAGATTTGGTTTGGTTATTTGGGGTTCTGATTCAGAAAATTGCATAGGATAGACTACATCAGCTCTAGTTTTTGATACAGAACATACACCATGCAGTAGTCGCCATCTGCTCATCCACAGAAAACCATATTTAGTAATCTAGAGCTGATGTGGTCTATCCAATGCAAATTTCTGAATCAGCACCCTGAATCAGTTTTTGGTCAACTTTAGATTCGATTTGGTTGTTTGGGGTGCTAATTCAGAAAATTGCATTGGATAGACCACATCAGCTCTAATTTCTGATACAGAACATATGCCGTCCAGTAGTCGCCATCTGCTCGCCCACAGAAAATTATATATAATCATCTAGAGCTGGTGTGGTCTATCCAATGCAAATTTCTGAATCGGCACGCTGAATCAGTTTTTGGTCAATTTTAGATTCGATTTGGTTATTTGGGGTGCTGATTCAGGAAACTGCATAGGATAGACTACATCACCTCTAGTTTCTGATACAGAACATATGCCATCCAGTCGTTGCCAACTGCTCACCAACAGAAAACTCTATTTAATAATCTAGCGCTGATGTGGTCTATCCAATGCAATTTTCTGAATCAGCACCACAAATAACACCAGGAACAGGTCCAAAAACAAAGACGCCAAGGCGCCACATGGAACGGCTCCACTCAGGGGGAAGGAGGAGGAGGAGAAGCAGCAGTCAGGAGGCTTGTTGTTGTGCCTTTCGTGAGTAGTCAGCCCTTCCCTCCTGACATCCCCATTGCCTTGGCACTATAATAGGGTTTTGCGAGACCAGTCGCTCCTGTTGCAACGGTGTTGTAACGGTGAGGCCGTGTGCCATATTTGAGTTCTTGGGGACCACTGGTGGTCCATGGGTCACTGATATAAATCGGTGACTTCAGTGGTCCGCAAGAATTAAAATATGGATTTGGGGTGCTGATTCAGAAAATTGCATTGGATAGACCACATTAGCTCTAGTTTCTGATACGGAACATACGCCATCCAGTCATCGCCATCTGCTCGCCCACAGAAAACTATATTTAATAATCTAGAGCTCATGAGGTCTATCCAGTGCAATTTTCTGAATCAGCACCCCAGAAGCAGGCCTAAAAATGAAGACGCTTAAGGCGCCACATGGAACGGCTCTGCTCAGAGGGAGGGAGGAGGAGGAGAAGCAGCAGTCAGGAGGCTTGTTGGAAACTCAACACTGTAAGTCGCTCTCGTTGCAACAGTATAGTAACAGTGAGGCCGTGGACCATAATGTAGTTCTTGTGGAACACTGGTGTTCATGGGCCACAGGTTGGTAACCATTGTTCTAGGAGGTTGCATCCTATTTGTGCGTCAGGACGGTGCTGTGTCCTGTGTCCTGTCCCCAACCTCTCTATATATTGGGAGATAGAGGATGAGCTAGATCAAGGCGTGGGAGACCTCATCATCCAGTATAGTCTTTTTTTGGAACGACAGCAATGTTGTGTCAAAACTGATGGTAAATCTGTTGGTATTAGCGTAACCCCCAAGATTTCTCCTCTTCCCCTCCCCGTCGTCTTCCGCACTCCCTTATGAAACGTGGTTTATAGCTTTCAGTCCTCTCCACTTGGAGCTTTCTCCTCACAAAGCCATTCAACCCTTTCATTTGCACAGGAGCAAATGTACGGAGGTCTGGCGGCTGCTTCGTTCCTTTCACTGCCCCTTTTTTTCCGATAAAAACCACAGTAGCTTAACTTGACAAAAGGAGCCCAAATTGCTCTCTGATGCGCAGGCAGTATTGCCTTGAGGTGCAATTTTAAAGCAAGGAGCCAACAAAAAGGTGTGAGTGGCGGAGAAAAGACTTCATTTGCTATCTCTCTCCCTTTAGACTCGCATCTGAGCCCCATTTCCATAGCATCCGAATGCAGCACTTAGTTCTTCCGAGACCGGGCAGCTCCCGCTTCCTTTTGTGCCGGACAAAGTGACCGGCTCAAGGTCACGCCTGGAATCTGAGATCAGGCACCGATTGCCTTGCGCCCCTCATAGCGGAAGGAAACAGTGGCTAATAATAGTTGTAATAATACACTGATCATAAATTATAATAATTTCATGATCATAGTAGTAGTAGTAATACACTGATAATGATAACAATTTAATAATAGCAGTATGCATAATACACATAATACGTTTAGCTTGGCTAAGTGAGACTCTACTGTAATACATACAACAAATAATAATATAATATGAATCTAAATATAATAATACATAGCAATAATAATGATAATAATAGTACAGTAGAGTCTCACTTATCCAACGTAAATGGGCCGGCAGAATGTTGGATAAGCGAATATGTTGGATAATAAGGAGAGATTAAGGAGAAGCCTATTAAACATCAAATTAGGTTAGGATTTTACAAATTAAGCACCAAAACATCATGTTATACAACAAATTTGACAGAAAAAGTAGTTCAATACGCAGTAATGCTATGTAGTAATTACTGTATTTACGAATTTAGCACCAAAATATCACGATGTATTGAAAACATTGACTACAAAAATGCGTTGGATAATCCAGAACGTTGGATAAGTGAATGTTGGATAAGTGAGACTCTACTGTATAATAGTAAGAGTAGTGGTAATACATTCATAATGACAAATATTAATAACTATAACAAGTAATAGATATAAAATATAGATATAATACAACAAATAATGATAAATATAATGTGAATCTAAATATAATAATACATAGCAATAATAATAATAATAATAATAATAATAATAATAATAATAATAATTGTATTTGCCTCCTTTGCTGCAGCACGACACTGCTGGCTCAAGCTCAGCTTCTATTTATGTAATGATGATGATGATGATGATAATAATAATAATAATAATAATAATAATAATAATAATAATAATAATGAAATAATAGCATTGATGAAAAACAACAGGAAAAACTCAGCCGCTATCAGGACCTCAAGATTGAACTTCAAAGACTCTGGCAAAAACCAGTGCAGGTGGTCCCAGTGGTGATGGGCACACTGGGTGCCGTGCCAAAAGATCTCAGCCGGCATTTGGAAACAATAGACATTGACAAAATTACGATCTGCCAACTGCAAAAGGCCACCCGACTGGGATCTGTGCGGATCATCCGAAAATACATCACACAGTCCTAGACACTTGGGAAGTGTTTGACTTGTGATTTTGTGAAACGAAATCCAGCCTGTCTATCTTGTTTGCTGTGTCATACAACGTCGTTGTGTCAATAATATTGTATTATTACAGTAGAGTCTCACTTATCCAACACTCGCTTATCCAACGTTCTGGATTATCCAACGCATTTTTGTAGTCCATGTTTTCAATATAACATGATATTTTGGTGCTAATTTTGTAAATACAGTAATTACAACATAACATTACTGCACATTGAACTATTTTTTTCTGTCAAATTTGTTGTATAACATGATGTTTTGGTGCTTAATTTGTAAAATCATAACCTATTTTGATGTTTAATAGGCTTTTTCTTAATCTCTCCTTATTATCCAACATATTCGCTTATCCAACGTTCTGCCGGCCCGTTTATGTTGGATAAGTGAGACTCTACTGTATAAATATAATAATTCATGTTGTGTTGTCAGAGGCTTTCATGGCCAAAATCACTGAGTTGCTGTGAGTTTTCCAGGTTGTATGATCATGTTCCAGAAGCACACACTTCTGACGTTTCACCCACATCTGTAACCCCCAGAGTTGTACACGACTAGACTTAATGTCCTTTACCTTTATCTTTATGTCTGTAATTCTGATTGACCAAATATTGTAGAAAGGACTTGCTGTGGGAGTTAGGCAGCATTTGTTGATAGGGTTCGACAACACGTTGATAGGGTTTGTCCTTCCTCTGATTAGTATGCATGCATCCTATCTTTGCCTTGAGTCCAATTGACTATAGTTTTTAAAAACACCTCCATGCAACACATTTTCTTCCCAAAGCCTCCAAATAGAATTACATTTGCCGCTGCTGCGTGTTGGCACCTCCCCGGGTTGCTTCCAAAACCTTTTAGCTTGCAACTTGATTATAGCCTGTGTATAACAAATGAAATCTGATTTTATTGTTCTCGCGCTCATCACCCCTGGGCTGGATGAGGAGCCATCTGCGGTTCAGGAGCTTGCTGAACATCTTTAAACAGCCAGAGTTGGCCCCATAAAAAAAGGAAATCGTCTTTGCTTCATCTCATCCCCCAGATGCTTCGTAAAAAGGTCGTAGGACAAATGAGGAGTTATCCGCCCCTTGTCATCCATTGTCAAGGTTTGCCAAATGGGCAGAAGTTTTCGGGGCTGTTTGACTCCGGCAGCATGGAACTTCCGCCAATGGTTGCAAGAAGTGGCTTTTGGATGAGGGAAAGTTGCTCCTGCCAACTTCACATAGTTTATTTATTTGTTTTGTGTTGAAAGCATTGCATAATAAATAAGTTTAAACTGATAAAATATAGGGATCACAAGCATCTATGTGGTTTTAGACCAAAAACGGGCAACAGCGACTGCATTGTCTGTAGCTTTAAACAATTCTTCCTCTGTGCATGAAGCAAAGCATTGTGAGCAAGCATGCAGATGCAGAGCTGTTTGTTCACATACTTATTTTATTACTTATTACATCTATATATATAGATAGATAGATAGATAGATAGATAGATAGATAGATAGATAGATATAAAAGGGTAATGAAATTTCAGTCTAGGACAAAACAACAAAACTACACATCCCAGAAACACTAAACTTGGCAGCACAACCTGTCATCCATGTCATCCAGGCGAATACAATTACAGTAGAGTCTCACTTATCCAACACTCGCTTATCCAAGGTTCTGGATTATCCAGCGCATTTTTGTAGTCAATGTTTTCAATGCATTGTGATATTTTGGTGCTAAATTCGTAAATACAGTAATTACTAAGTAGCATTACTGCATATTGAACTACTTTTTCTGTCAAATTTGTTGTATAACATGATGTTTTGGTGCTTAATTTGTAAAATCATAACCTAATTTGATCTTTAATAGGTTGACATTAGATGACATTAGAGAGAGATTGGTTGGTAGTTCTTGGCTTTACCCAACCCAAACACATTGCTTTTACAACTTCACATTAATTTGTTGTCGAAGGCTTTCATGGCCGGGATCACAGGGTTGTTGTATGTCTTTCGGGCTGTCTGGCCATGTTCCAGAAGTATTCTCTCCTGACCTTTCGCCCACATCTATGGCAGGCATCCTCAGAGGTTGTGAGGAATATATCTCCATGTTCCAGAAGTATTCTCTCCTGACGTTTCGCCCACATCTATGGCAGGCATCCTCAGAGGTTGTGAGGAATATATCTCCATGTTCCAGAAGTATTCTCTCCTGACCTTTCGCCCACATCTATGGCAGGCATCCTCAGAGGTTGTGAGGAATATATCTCCATGTTCCAGAAGTATTCTCTCCTGACGTTTCGCCCACATCTATGGCAGGCATCCTCAGAAGTTGTGAGGAATATATCTCCATGTTCCAGAAGTATTCTCTCCTGACGTTTCGCCCACATCTATGGCAGGCATCCTCAGAGGTTGTGAGGAATATATCTCCATGTTCCAGAAGTATTCTCTCCTGACGTTTCGCCCACATCTATGGCAGGCATCCTCAGAGGTTGTGAGGAATATATCTCCATGTTCCAGAAGTATTCTCTCCTGACGTTTCACCCACATCTATGGCAGGCATCCTCAGAGGTTGTGAGGAATATATCTCCATGTTCCAGAAGTATTCTCTCCTGATGTTTCGCCCACATCTATGGCAGGCATCCTCAGAGGTTGTGAGGAATATATCTCCATGTTCCAGAAGTATTCTCTCCTGACGTTTCGCCCACATCTATGGCAGGCATCCTCAGAAGTTGTGAGGAATATATCTCCATGTTCCAGAAGTATTCTCTCCTGACGTTTCACCCACATCTATGGCAGGCATCCTCAGAGGTTGTGAGGAATATATCTCCATGTTCCAGAAGTATTCTCTCCTGATGTTTCGCCCACATCTATGGCAGGCATCCTCAGAGGTTGTGAGGAATATATCTCCATGTTCCAGAAGTATTCTCTCCTGACGTTTCGCCCACATCTATGGCAGGCATCCTCAGAAGTTGTGAGGAATATATCTCCATGTTCCAGAAGTATTCTCTCCTGACGTTTCGCCCACATCTATGGCAGGCATCCTCAGAGGTTGTGAGGAATATATCTCCATGTTCCAGAAGTATTCTCTCCTGACGTTTCGCCCACATCTATGGCAGGCATCCTCAGAAGTTGTGAGGAATATATCTCCATGTTCCAGAAGTATTCTCTCCTGACGTTTCGCCCACATCTATGGCAGGCATCCTCAGAGGTTGTGAGGAATATATCTCCATGTTCCAGAAGTATTCTCTCCTGATGTTTCGCCCACATCTATGGCAGGCATCCTCAGAGGTTGTGAGGAATATATCTCCATGTTCCAGAAGTATTCTCTCCTGACGTTTCGCCCACATCTATGGCAGGCATCCTCAGAGGTTGTGAGGAATATATCTCCATGTTCCAGAAGTATTCTCTCCTGATGTTTCGCCCACATCTATGGCAGGCATCCTCAGAGGTTGTGAGGAATATATCTCCATGTTCCAGAAGTATTCTCTCCTGACGTTTCGCCCACATCTATGGCAGGCATCCTCAGAGGTTGTGAGGAATATATCTCCATGTTCCAGAAGTATTCTCTCCTGACGTTTCGCCCACATCTATGGCAGGCATCCTCAGAGGTTGTGAGGAATATATCTCCATGTTCCAGAAGTATTCTCTCCTGACGTTTCGCCCACATCTATGGCAGGCATCCTCAGAGGTTGTGAGGAATATATCTCCATGTTCCAGAAGTATTCTCTCCTGACGTTTCGCCCACATCTATGGCAGGCATCCTCAGAGGTTGTGAGGAATATATCTCCATGTTCCAGAAGTATTCTCTCCTGACCTTTCGCCCACATCTATGGCAGGCATCCTCAGAGGTTGTGAGGAATATATCTCCATGTTCCAGAAGTATTCTCTCCTGACGTTTCGCCCACATCTATGGCAGGCATCCTCAGAGGTTGTGAGGAATATATCTCCATGTTCCAGAAGTATTCTCTCCTGACGTTTCGCCCACATCTATGGCAGGCAACCTCAGAGGTTGTGAGGTACCTGTCTTCTTTCCTCTTTGACTGGACTCCTCTTTTGGTTTTTTTCTTTGTCTTTTAAACAAGCAATGAGGTGAAAGAATAGCTCGAGATGTATAAAGATGCTTTTAGAGAAGCGTTTGCTCAGCTGAGCGTCGGCGAAAGATTTTTCAGAGTCTATTAGGCAGAAAATGCTTTTTGGTGCTTTGCGAATGGTTAGATTGATTTGTGAAATTGGCACCTAATGGTTTACAACGGGAATAAATTTCTGGAAATTGGGCCACGGAGAGAAACTTCAGAGCGCCCAGAGCCCGTCTCGTTTTCCCTTCGAAAAGGTTATTTCAATCTGAAGACCGTTTTCCATACTCCTAATGAGGAAATCGGGTAGGTTCGGAGCAAGCAAGCAAGCGCTCTTCATTTCTCTGTTGTGCCAGAAACAGTTTGAAGGGGGTGGCGTTGGTGAAAAGAGAGACGGAGAGGCTCAAAAGTGGAATTCCTCTTCCCCGCTTTCTCTCCCGCCCTCCCCTCCTGCCAAGTTTGAAAAGGCCAAAGCCTGAGAAACCCTGAAAAATTAATGGGGTCTCAGTAGGTTGCGCACATTTGAGGTGACCTCTCCTCTCCCAAGCTCGCCATGGGTCGCCAATGAAAACTTGGAGGCACAATAGCCGCACAGTGGCTGTGCTTTTGTATGTAAATATGACCTAAAGCGATGTGGGGATCCGGTGGCCCATTGTTACCCGAGACGGCACGGTTTCAAAAGAGGTGCGCTCGGGCTTTGGAGAGATACTGCAAATGTCACCAGCAGGCTCCCCGTCTTCTTCCGTCACAAAAAAACTTAATCAGAGCCTCTGCTAAATAATTGAGGAGTTGCCTCAAAGGGATTTGTGCCGCTGGGAATAGGGGGTGGAAGAATACGAGAAAAGAAACCGGGGTCTCTCACCTTTCAAGTGCGCATGGATGCCCATTGATCCTCTCCCATTCCAACCCGGTGCTGGCCTTCGCTTTGATTCCCTTCTTTAAAATATTTGCAAATATCCCACAGAGTTTTCACATTTCACATTATGGGAAGGTAGGGTTTTCTTTTCTCTTTTCTCCCTCTCCTATTATTATTATTTTTTCCCAGTGAGTTGGAATCGACAGGGTTTCCGGTCACGAAAGAGATTGCATTGTATGAGAGTTGAATGAAAAGTAATGGGGTCGGGCTGTGGCGCAGCTGGCTAGTAACCAGCTGCTATAAATCACTACTGGCCGAGAGGTCATGAGTTCGAAGCCCGGGTCGGGTTAAGCCTCCGATGATTAAAAAAAAAATAGCCCCGGCTTGCTGTTGACCTATGCAGCCCCGAAAGACAGTTGCATCTATCAAGTAGGGAAAATTTAGGTACGCTTTATACAGGAGGCTAATTTAACTAATCTTCAACACCATAATACTGCCAGCAAAACACGAGGAAAAGAATGAGGAAGAACAGCCACCAATGGACAGTGAAGCAACAGCTCCCCCTGTGGCCGGAATCGTGAAGCTGGAAAGATGTCAAAATGCCTCTGTGTCTGTCTAAAACTGAATGTTGTTTGTCTGTTGGCATTGAATGTTTGCCATATATGTGTTCATTGTAATCCGCCCTGAGTCCCCTTCGGGGTGAGAAGGGCGGAATATAAATACTGTAAATAAATAAATAAATAAATAAATAATGCCTCCACCTTCGTTACTTCATCATCATCATCATCATCATCATCATCATCATTTAATTACTTATTAATCGCCCTCCATCCACGATGCTCTAGGGCAGGGGTCCTCAAACTTTTAAAGCAGAGGGCCGGTCCACAATCCTTCAGACTGTTGAGGGGCCAAATTATCATTTGAAAAAAAATACGAACAAATTTCTATGCACATTGCATATGTCTTATTTGTAGTGCAATACAACAATAACAATTAAAGAACAATGCAATATTTAAAAATGAAAACAATTTTAACCAACATAAACCTATCAGGATATCAATGGAAAGTGTGGACCTGCTACTGGCCAATGAGATAGTCAAGTTAAGTAGGATTGTTGTTGTTGTGTGCCTTCAAGTCATTTCACACTTTAGCCTAAGTCTAAAATTATTTATTTATTTATTTACTACCTTTATTTACTACATTTATATCCCACCCTTCTCACCCCGAAGGGGGACTCGGAGCAGCTGTATGTACATACAATATATTATATTATTAGCATAGCACAATATTAGCATTATATCTATATATATAAAAGGGTAATGGAATCACGGCACCGGACAAAACAACTAAACTAAATGCCCCACAACCTCTAAAATTGACAGCACAACCTCTCATCCATGCCTCTACGTTCATACAACAAAAAGAAAAGAAAAATTAAGTCCTAGCCACAGCAACGCGTGGCCGGGCACAGCTAGTATTACTATATTGAACTATACCACTATACTGTAATATTACTGTATATGTAATATATAACATATAATTAATATTATTATATGGTATTATTATTAGTATTATAGTGTATAACATTATAATATTTTTCTCAATAGTATATGTATATACAATATATTAGATTATTAAAACTGATATAAAAATATTATATTATAAAACTAAGGGCGGGGGCCAGGTAAATGAGCCTGGAGGGTTCCATACTTCGCACTTTAACAACACAACCGTTCAATGCTAAGGCTTCCCCTTCTGCGCAGGGTTCCATACTTCGCACTTTAACAACACAACCGTTCAATGCTAAGGCTTCCCCATCTGTGCAGGGTTCCATATTTCGCACTTTAACAACACAACCGTTCAATGCTAAGGCTTCCCACCAAACAGAACTGTAGAGGATAGTCTACTGAACAAGCCAGAACCTGCTGCAGACCAGGACTGCCATCTGTTCAGGAGTTATGAAGGTGGAGATATTACTTTTCATTCAACACTCGTAAGAGTTTGGCTGAGAACAATCACAACATATTCCCCTGCTTTTGTGTCTAAATCAGTAAGGCACCTCTCTCTGCGTGTAGTGTTTTGAGGAGCCATAGTCGGAGGTTTAAGGAGGCCTAGACCAGGAACACTTGTAGAGGTTTTGAAAAACGGCTTAAACTCCTTTGTTGTCCTCGGTTGCTCTCATTAAAAATGGGTCCGTGGCTCTGATGCAGCTTTGTGATATTGTTAGCCAGATGCAAAGGAGCACAGGGCTCTGGTAGCTTTAAGACTTGTGTAGGAGAAGGAATTTCAGCGTGACAAATGATATTAAAGGTGCAAAGGCCTTGTCTTCCTTCATACTCCAAAGAATGAAATGAAATATGAACGGCTGTTTTCCAGGGCTGTTGTCACTTTGCTTATGTGCTCCCTGATTGAGTGGGGTTGCCTCCGGAAGAAAGCCTTTGTTTCTCATATATGTATATTAGTTGTCCGTACATGTGCGTGTTCTCTGTGTAGGAGAGTGAGAGATGCCAAAGTAGGTGAAAACAGGTCACCAAACGGTACAGAAATGATGAACTAAACTCTCCTAGCTCTTAGTTTCATGATCCAGAGAGTGAATCTCTATTTGCCATGTACCGTATATGCTCGAGTATAAGCCGAGTTTATTAATTATCTCTATTATTATTGGTATTATTACATTTATTATTTTGCTCTTTTACTTAGTATTAATTTATTATTTTACTCTTATTATTGTTACTATTACATTTTATTTTATTTATTTATTATCGACAAACTTCCTGTCCGCACTTCTGAGACCGGAAAGCTTGACCTATTGGCTAGGCAGGCTATCATTCAAGCTGGCCTGCCATTACCCTGTATGCTGCTGGAAAGCATGCCAGAATACACAGTTGCAAAAACCCAACAGCAAAACACTTGATTCAACATTTCACCCTTACACCAAAATACACCAACAGTTCTTACATCAATTTATCCTTCCAAAGCTGGACTTTACCTTGTCTCTGAATTGAGATAAATTACCAGTATTCAGGATCTCTTGTCTCACTAGGTCCCTCAAGATTTCAAGATGAGAGACAAAATATGGCTCTGGTTCACATCCCCTTGTGTGATGGAAGGACTGTTTGTTGTTGAAGGCTTTCATGGCCGTAGAGGGGGGCAAAATGTCAGGAGAGAATGCTGCTGGATCATAGCCATACAACCTGGAAACTCACAGCAACCCAAAGGGCTCTAAGTTTTAAGACAAGCTTCTCTTTTGGAGGAGAGCAACTTGACGAGCGCTGTTGCCATTCCACCAGTGTGTGAAAGTCTCTTTAAAGGCCAAAACAAGAAAGCTAATTATTTTTCCTAACTGCTTTACTCTTTCAAATCTTTTGCTGTAATGGAGATTTAGAATCCATCACTGTTTAGCTATTATTTCTGTGTAAACAGAGTCATGCCCTATTGCACCAAGCAAACAGTCAATTTTTTCCATTACGTTTTGCTGCAGATAGATAACAAAAGGGTGCAGGGGGCAAATGGACGCAGTGCTTGGTTCATTTTCCTCCAATGGGAGGAAAAGGGTTACAGCGAGGGGGTCACAATCCAAGGAAAAAGAAATGGCAGGAGAGGAGATTTGGTCCAGCAAATGCTGGCTGCTCTTCTCTCCCTCAAAGTCCACATTGATGGCAATTGGAAAATGATGTCGTGGGAAGGTCTCTCACCATCCGCTGGGACGATGAAGCTGTGCTTGGCTGCTCTTCTCTCCCACAAAGTCCACACTGATGGCAATTGGAAAATGGCTGATTCTTGAGTGTGGGCTAGCTGTAAGTAAGGCTAGCTGTTCTGCTATTGTTTGGAAGGTGAGGCGTGGCTATTGTTTTGAAAGTATTGGCTTCCTCTTGAAGCTTTCTGAGCCAGAAGCTGAACTCAAGTGGCAGCTGAGTTCATGCAGAGGTGAGGAGAGGAAGCAAGAAGGCAGCTTGCTCCTTGCTTTAGGTAAGGCCTGTCTAAGATTTCCTTAAAAACCTGAGAGTGTGCACTCTTTTCTTAGATTGCCTACTCTTTTCTTAGATAACCACCCCTACACTAAAACATGTTCTTACAATACATACAATAAACAAAACAACATTAAAACACACACACACAGGAAGGTGGATAGCAATCTGCCCATAACACACACGATCCTGCTTGGTCACTTCACTCACTAAGAGATTGATCAACAGCAAATACTTGCCACCATATGCACAAGTTGCGACATGTTCACCTTGTTTGCACAACAACTACTCAACTACACTTGCACCAAGTGTAAACAGATGACTCTGATGGAGCAGAGGATCCGACAACTCGAGGCCCGCATTAAGACCCTTAAGGACATTCAGGCACTTGAACTCTTCTTGGACACTGCACAGCACGCTGCTGTAGATCTGCAACCTCAAAGTCCACACTGGTGGCAATTGGAAAATGGTTTGGTGGGAAGGTCTCTCACCATCCGCTGGAACGATGGAGCTGTGCTTCTCTCCCTCAAAGTCCACCATCTGCTGGGACGGTGGAGCTGTGCTTGGCTGCTCTTCTCTCCCTCTCTGTGTACCTTGATAGGAAGGAAAAGCTGGATCAAATAATCTGGGAAGACATAGGAAAGCTTAGCTTGTGTCCCATTGTGGACTTGCATCTTCTACCCTTTCTTTCTCAGAGCACGGGATGTGAAGAGTTTTAATTTTAATCTCTGCACGGAATTGTGAACCCAGCTTTAGACGTTGACGTACATAAGTTATGCTTTGAAACGCTTTTTAATGGGAACCTAAAACAACTTGCCCTTTTTTTAAAGGCAGCAAATTCCATGCCGGCTGAGTAGCATATGGCTGTTCGGAAAGGAGGTTTCCTTTTTATATATAGCCTGTTCCCAGCAGAGGCATTTATTCAAGAAACAAATGCTTCTGGTTAGCTTCTGTATGGATTTGGTCCAGCTCGAAACCACTGCCACGAGTAGAATTCATTTGGCGGCAAAGGAAATGAAAACAAATGCTTCTTGACATGGGGCACTTCCGCCCGCAGGCCGCTGGGAGACGTTTCCCTCCTTGCGTCTTCTCTTCCTCTTTCCTAACCCCCTCCTCTTTTAAATAACTATTGCATTACTCTTAACTTCTGAGTTGGCAGCCCAAGGCAGTGTCAATATTGAAACAATTTAATTGTTGGACGATACAGTGGCATTCCTAATGCAGATCCACATACATAAAATGTATTTATTTCCGAAAAGGTTGTATAAAAGAATCCGCCTGGACGCTTATGTCATGCAAAGGTCAGGAAATGAATTTCATAACTTGCGTGTTTCTACTTTCCCCCCATTTTAAATAGGAAACAAATGGAGGGGTTGGGGCTGCTCACAGGCTTCCACATTTGCAAAACGAGGGCAGGCTGTTCTTGGTGCGTTCTCTACAGCTTCTTTGGAGGCTCGTTGGAGTGCCATCTTTAATTTTTAATTGTACAAAATGCATAAGGTTGTGGGTGAACTACAACTCACATAATGCCAGGGGAACCTCACGAAATTCCATCAGTACTTAATGTTGGTGATGTTGGACATGTTTGCTCTAGAGATGCATCATCGGTGGGGTTCAGTGGAAAGTAAACTACAACTCCCACTCTGGTGAGTCAGTCCCCTCAAACCCCTCCACTAGCCGGTTCTGTGTGCCAAGTTTGGACCCGGTCCATCATCGGTGGAGGGCACGGTTTCCCTGGTTGTGGGTGAACTACAACTCCCAGATAGGAAGGTCACTTACCCAAATCCCTCTAGTAATCAGATTTTGACATATCAAGTATGTGTGACAAGTTTGGTCCAGTTCCATCAGTGTTTGGGTTCACAGTGCTCTTTGGTTGTAGGTGAACTACATCTCCCCCAAATCAAGGTGAATTTTCCCCAAAGACCCCCAGTATTTTTTGCTGTGTTCCACGTTTGGTCCAATTCCATCTTTGGTGGAGTTCAGAGTGCTCATTGTTTGCAGGTGAACTATACATCCCAGTACCAACAACTCCAAAATGTCCAGGCCAATTCCCCCCAAAACCCACCAGTTTGGTCCAGATCCATCATTGTTTGGGTTCATAGTGCGCTCTGGATGTAGGTGAACTACAACTCCTATAAATTCCTCCAGTATTTTTTCTTGGTCTTAGGTGTTCTGTGTGCCAAGTTAGTTACAGGTCAATCATTGGTGGAGTTCAGAGTGGTCTTAGATTGCAAGTGAGCTATACATCCCATTACCGACAATCCTGTAAATCATGGTGAATTCTCCCGAAACCTCTCTAGTATATTCAGTTGCTGATCAATTCCTGTGTTTGCTGTGTGCCATAGAAAAGGACAGGAAAGTGGGCGGTGCTATGCAAATCTACACCAATGGAGAGAGTAAGAAACACTGGGATGTCTGTGGTGGAGGTAAAACAGAAAATCTAGGATGAAATTGTCCCCGTATCAAAGCCTTCACTTGGGTGGTGTGGAGGACATTGGCAGGGCTCTTGGACATGTTTACGGCGCTCACTATAACCTGCAATGTCATTGCAGGGAGTGCCATTGGTATACATACATACATACATACATACATACATAGGTTATGTGGGTATGTATGTACACAGGCACTTTTAGATTACTCCAAAAGCAAATCTTCTCAGCGGACAGGCGGATTTATATTGGAGGTGGCGTTTTCTAAGTACAGTAAAGTCTCACTTATCCAACGTTCTGGATTGCATTTTTGTAGTCAATGTTTTCAATACATCATGATATTTTGGTGCTAAATTTGTAAATACAGTAATTACTGCATGGCATTACTGCGTATTGAACTACTTTTTCTGTCAGATTTGGTGTATAATTTTATGTTTTGGTGCTTAATTTGTAAAATCATAACCTAATTTGATGTTTAATAGGTTTTTCCTTAATCCCTCCTTATATTTGCTTATCCAACATTCTGCCGGCCCGTTTATGTTGGATAAGTGAGACTCTACTGTAACTTTATACCCAGACCATGTAGTGATGTAGATGTAATGATAAGCATCTTAAATAGTTTTCAGAGATGAGCAGGCAGACATTGCATTTGGAGTAGTACAAAAGTTGTTCCAAGATCCCCGAAATGTAGGAATGGTCAACATTTTGTGGCATTTTTCTGTCCTAAGTGAAGCTTGGTACTAGTTTTCATAGGTAGTCGCAATGAGTTTCCAACCCTGGTTTCCTACAATCCTCATGAAACCCCCACACTGGCTCTTAAAGCTCCTGCTTAGCTCTTGAACAGCTATTTTGTGTGCTAATTTTGTTGCGACGTTCTCTCTGAGCAGACCGTTTTTTTCCCAGGCCCGTAGAATGTTGCATAAGAACAAAATGAAACTATTAAAAACAGAATAAAAGCAGAGGGGCAGGGGGGAGTTGTATCTACAAGCTGCCAGCGCAACGCTATCTGACACCTCATCTGTGTCGTGGTGACACTACACATCGGAGGCATTTTACATTTGCCACATCTAAGGACCCCTGTGTAGAGCCGTTGCCGCTGCACAAATGCTTTCTATTGTCTTCTAAAGGATTCTCATTTGCGGTGTTGAATTAAAAGTAATGCTTCCACCTTCGTAACTCCTCAACAGATGGCGGTACTGGTATGCGGCAGGTACTGGCTTGTTCAGTAGACTCTCCTCTACAGTTAGTTCCATTTGGCGGGAAGCCTTAGCATTGAACGGTTGTGTTGTTAAAGTGCGAAGTATGGAACCCTGCGCAGATGGGGAAGCCTTGGCATTGAACAGTTGTGTTGTTAAAGTGCGAAGTATGGAACCCTGCACAGACGGGGAAGCCTTAGCATTGAATGGTTGTGTTGTTAAAGTGCGAAGTATGGAACCCTGCGTAGACGGGGAAGCCTTAGCATTGAACGGTTGTGTTGTTAAAGTGCGAAGTATGGAACCCTGCGCAGACGGAGAAGCCTTAGCATTGAACGGTTGTGTTGTTAAAGTGCGAAGTATGGAACCCTGTGCAGACGGGGAAGCCTTAGCATTGAACGGTTGTGTTGTTAAAGTGCGAAGTATGGAACCCTGTGCAGACGGGGAAGCCTTAGCATTGAACGGTTGTGTTGTTAAAGTGCGAAGTATGGAACCCTGTGCAGACGGTTGGTCAATGCGACTTAAGCAACTTGCAGTCATTGAATTCTTGACAGTGTTCCCTCGCTACTTCGCGGTTTGCTTTTCCCGGACTCACTGTTTCGCGGTTTTTTAATGAACACTAACATAATAGTATAAATCATAAAATAATATTATAAATCCCTCTTTCTACTTCCTTCCTAAGGAGAAACCTAAGTAAGGAAGGAAGGAAGGAGCCGAAGGGAGAGAAAAGGAGACTGAAGCAGTTTTGTTTTTGTCTCACAAGGCAGCGGCAGACAGATTTTGCCAGTGAGATTTTAAACAACAAAAATATAGCATCCCTACTTCACGGATTTTCACTTTTCTTGGGTGATCCTGGAACGTAACCCCCACGATAAGTGAGGGAACTCCCTCCCGCTCTCGCTCTGTCTCTCTCTCTCTCTCTCTGCACACACACACACGCATGTACATATTTATTTTTCTCTTGCGTTTCTTGAAACAGCTAGGATTTTGCTCTTGTGGCTTCATTTCCACAGGGGAAAACCAGAGGACAGAGATGGGGGAACCAGATATAATTCAATGCTGCCCTGCAGACTAGGACACGGAACAATGGCTTCAAACTACAGGAAAGGAGATTCCACCTGAACATCAGGAAGAACTTCCTCACTGTGAGGGCTGTTCGGCAGTGGAACTCTCTCCCCCAGGCCGCGGTGGAGGCTCCTTCTTTGGAGGCTTTTAAGCAGAGGCTGGATGGCCATCTGTCGGGGGTGCTTTGAATGTGATTTCCTGCTTCTTAGCGGGGGGTTGGACTAGATGGCCCTTGAGGTCTCTTCCAACTCTACTATTCTATGATTCTAATGCTACTTATCACTTGCAGCTAGTAGAGGTTGTAGATTAGTATGGCCTAATAGGATGTGGATTCAAGTTTCCCGTGAGCCAGTGGTGTTTTGTCTAGACATATTTCTGTGTTGGAAAAAAAAACTTTTGGGGGTACTGTACATCTCAGAATCCATGTAGTATGGCTACATGCTTGAATAGCTTTTCAGATCTCAGGGTCTGGTCCTGAACCTTCAGTAGTCCTTTCTGGGCAGAAGATGCGGGCATAAATTCTCCAGTTTTGGTGGACTCGGGTCTGGGCACCAGGAATGGTTAGTAAAACCAGTTAGTAAAACTTCAGCTTGCTACTACAGTGTTCCCTGTACAGTGTTCCCTTGCTACTATAGTGTTCCTTGCTACTACAGTATGGTTTAATTGATATATTGCATTACTGTTTTATCTGTTTTATATTGTGATTGTATTATGTTGCTTATATTTTGTCCTTGTGTTGTTTGGGCCTCTGCCCCATGTAAGCCGCCCCGAGTCCCCACGGGGAGATGGTGGCAGGGTATAAATAAAGGTTTATTATTATTATTATTATTATTATTATTATTATTATTATTATTATTATTTATTCCCTCGCTACTTCGCGGTTAGCTTTTCGTGCCCTTGCTGTTTTGCGGTTTTTTAATAAACACTAAAATAATATTATAAATCATAAAAAATTATGATTTACAGTGGTGGTGGTCTCAGTCGGGTGCGGGCGGCAGGGCGGAGCCCAGATGGCAGTGGGAGGAGAAGGAGGCGGCGCCATGTTCCCCTGCTTCTTTCTTCCCTTCTTCACTTCCTTCCTCCCTCTCTCTTTCTACTTCCTTCCTAAGGAGAAGCCTAGTGTCTCAACTTCACAGATTTTCACTTAATGTGGGCGATCCTGGAACGTAGCCCCCACGATAAGTGATGGAACACTGTATTTGCAAGCTGATTTAGTGCTGTAACTTATCAAGACTCTCTGGGGGAAATCTATGCATCTCCTTGGGCTGTTTTGTCTTCTCCAAGCAGTCAGTATAAGTCCAAGGCTCTCTCTCTCCCGCCCCCTCTGAGTTTCAGGGACAATCTGGAAGCAACTCTGGGTAAGCGCTGAAATCATGATACTTCATGACGTCTCCAGGGGCTGTTCCTAGCTGTCAGGTTTTGATCCGAAAACCTCCGGGCCTGGGAAAACCTTGACCTCCCAGCAGCCCCTCAGCCAAGCAACCCAATCTTCGAATCTTCGAAAAGGCTTTCTGTTGCTCAGACTGATCAGTTTGTCAATTATTCTCAATTGTCCTCCTGCTGAGAAAATGAGTGCAGGAGATAAAAGCCATCCGGAGAAGAAAGCATGGGGAATGACTCTACCTTCTTTCATGGACTTAGAGAAATGAAACGCCTCTTGTCGATAGTGGTGAAAAATACAGTGGTTGAGGCTGAAATATAAATACAATAATGTGTTTTTAAAAACACAGCTTGAGAATATTAAAACAAATGTAGCACAACACGATAGTCAAACACCAGGTAAGGCAAGGAATAAAATCCAATAGACTGTGTAGTAAAAAGGGCAGGAGAAATGCCCTGAATCTGCAATATCTATAGCACACAGGGACTTCTAATAAGTATCCAGAGTTTTGCCCTAACTGGGCTTTAGCTGGAGGATGTTCTGGAGCAGAGGTCCCCAAACTAAGGCTCGTGGGCCGGATGTGGCCCTCCAAGGTCCCTGTCCTAAACTTTAGACTTAGGGTTGACCTAAATCTACCTGGTCTTTGGAGGTCTCTTAACTTACCTATGGTCTTATGAGATGATCTAGATGGTCTTTGAAGGTCTCTTTGCTTAGCTACGGCCTTATGAGACCATCTAGATTGATTTTGGGGGTCACTTTCCTTACCTATGGTCCTATGAAACCATCTAAGTGGTCTTTGAGGGTCCTTTTCCTTGTCTATGGTCTTCTGATGGCCTTATGAGATCATCTAAATGGCCTTTGAGGGTCCCTTTCCTTACCGATGGTCTTGTGAGACCTTCTAGATGGTCTTTGGAGGTCTCTTTGCTTAGCTACGACCTTATGAGACCATCTAGATGGATTTTGGGGGTCACTTTTTTACCTATGGTCCTATGAAACCATCTAAGTGGTCTTTGAGGGTCCTTTTCCTTGTCTATGGTCTTCTGATGGCCTTATGAGACCATCTAGATGGATTTTGGGGGTCACTTTCCTTACCTATGGTCCTATGAAAACATCTAAGTGGTCTTTGAGGGTCCTTTTCCTTGTCTATGGTCTTCTGATGGCCTTATGAGATCATCTAGATGGCCTTTGAGGGTCGCTTTCCTTACGGATGGTCTTGTGAGATCTTCTAGATGGTCTTTGGAGGTCTCTTTGCTTACCTATGGTCTTATGAGATTGTCAAAATCGGGGGTCCCTGAACTAAGGCCCATGGGCCGAATGCGGCCCTCCAAGGTCATTTACCTGGCCCCTGTTGACCTAAGTCTGAAATGACTTGAAGGCACACAACAACAACAATCCTAATTTTGGACTATTTCACCATAGTCCAGCCCCCCAACAGTCTGAGGGACCGTTAACTGGCCCTCCACTTAAAAAGTTTGAGGAACCCTGTTCTGGAGTTTGCGAGAAACTCTGGCGAGTCCACAAGTGTCACATCCATCTCGACTGAATCCTTCTTGGCCATTTCAGATTCTGCAGCCAGTGTAGATGTGCCTTCTTTAGATTTCTTGACTGCAGTTTCTATTTTGATTAATGATTGATCCTAGGTAGACACAAAGGTATACTTAGATATTATCGGCAGGAAAGGTGTAACCACCTATGAGGGTTCATATTTGGAGTTACAATCCTTTCATTCAGTTCCTTTCATTTGGGCTGCAGAAGTTTCATGTCCACATCTTACTTACAGCTTACTTACAGCTGTGGTTCCCAATTTTTTTCTGATCAGGGACCACTTTGAACAGGGACCACTTTGACCAGGGACCATTCTCCAACATTAGTACCAAAAGGATTATGAATCCATTTTTGGTCAACTTTAGATTCAGTTGTTTGTGGTGTTGATTCAGAAAACTGCATTGGATAGACCACATCAGCTCTAGTTTCTGATACAGAACATATGCCATTCAGTAGTCGCCATTACAGCAGTGGTTCCCAACCTTTTTTTGACCTGGGACCACTTTGACCAGGGACCACTCTCCAGTATTAGTGCCAAAAGGGTTACGAACCAGTTTTTGGTCAACTTTAGATTCAGTTTGGTTATTTGTGGTCCTGATTCAGAAAATTGCATTGAATAGTTTTGCATGGTTTCTACTACATCCAGTAGTTGCCATCTCCTCGCCCACAAAAAACCATATTTAATAATCTAGAGCTGATGTGATCTATCCAATGCAATCGATACCCCAAAGAACCCCAGGAACGGGCCTAAAAACGAAGACACCAAGGAGCCCTTGCTTCCAGGCACCACATGGAACGGGGTAGGAAGGAGGAGGAGAAGCAGCAGACAGGAGGCTTGTTGTTTTGCCTTTCATGGTTGCCTTTCATGGTTAGTTATCCTCTCTCCTCCTAACATCCCCGTTGCCTCTGCACTATACTTACTTAGGTGATCCCTTGTAGACCGAGGATGATGGTCCTCCAATTGCAGTGTCTTGGGCGTAAGTCCACAGGTGACTATTCTTGATCTGCATGTTCAACTATAAGAGGGTTTTGTGAGACCAGTCACTCTCGATGCAATGATGTAGTAATGGTGAGACTGCGGACCATATTTTAGTTCTTTTGGACCACTGGTGGTCCATGGACCACAGGTTGGGAACCATTGTCTTACAGCATCGGTTCGCCAAATTAAGTTTGCCTTTTAAACTCCTTTTTTTTCAGCTACTGCACTTAGAAGTAGTTAACAAGATATATAAAACACATTAACAATAAAATTCCTTGTAACAACATTCTGCTAACAATCACGTCTGTTGCAAAACCTGAACAATTGAATCAAACTAACAGAATTACGGAACAGTCTTGCCGGTCATAAATACAACAATGCTCAATTCCTAACAGCAATTCATTTTGAGAGAGGGTAAACAGCAACACTCTAATGATAGCATTAAATTTACAGTTCATTTACCCAAAAATACTTTCACATAAAAGGAGGTCCATTTGGCCTCCAGCCTAATAGTTTTTCCTTTCACTAAAGGGATTTGTGAAGGCATAGAAAGTCCACCAGCAATGGTGTTGTTTTAAGAGGGGGGGACAACTAATTTTTAACAGGAGCTATATTTAGAATTGCAAGGGCTGAAGGACAAACACGATTAGCTCTCTAGCTATACCGGATTGCTCTAGTGTGGTTTGAAATTTGGACAGAGGGTCCTTGGACTCTTCCTCGCCAGTGTGATTTGGCATCTTATTTTGGGATTGAACATGTGAAGTAAACAAGGTCACCAAGGCGCCACAGGGGAAGGGAGGAGGAGGAGAAGCAGCAGTCAGGAGGCTTGTTGTCGTGCCTTTCATGTGTAGTCAACCTCTCCTTTCCCGACATCCCCATTGCCTTGGCACTATAAGAGGGTTTAATGAAACCAGTTGCTCTTGTTGTAACAGTGTAGTAACACTGAGGCTATGGACCATATTTTAGTTCTTGGGGACCACTGATGGCCCACGGACCCCAAATAACTCCTGTAACAGGCCTAAAAATGAAGACTTCTAGGTGCCACATGGAACCGTTCCGCTCAGGGGGAGGAGGAGGAGGAGAAGCAGCAGTCAGGAGGCTTGTTGTCATGCCTTTCGTGTGTAGTCAACCTCTCCTTTCCCGACATCCCCATTGCCTTGGCACTATAAGAGGATTTAATGAAACCAGTTGCTCTTGTTGCAACGGTGTAGTAACAGTGAGGCTGTGAACCATATTTTAGTTCTTGGGGACCACTGATGGCCCACGGACCCCAAATAACTCCTGGAACAGGTCTAAAAATGAAGGCAGCAAGACAAAAATGTTTTTGGTTGGGCTGTGTTATTATCCCTAGTAGTAACAGTGAGGCCGCGAACCATATTTTAGTTCTTGCAGACCACTGGTGGTCCATGGACCACAGGTTGTGAACCATTGCATTACAGGATTGTTGTATGTTTTCCGGGCTGTATGGCCATGTTCCAGAAGTATTCTCTCCTGACGTTTCGCCCACATCTATGGCAGGCATCCTCAGAGGTTGTGAGGTACATACAACAACCTTGTGATCCCGGCCATGAAAGCCTTCGACAACACATTGCATTACAGAAAGAAACAGGAATACAGTGTGTTGTAGTAGTAGTGTGACATATGTAGCAGTGGTGTGTAGTAGTGTGACATATGTAGCAGTGGTGATAAGTTAATGGATGAGAGATTCAGATGAAGGTTATGTTCCCATTGTCATGGTCTGCAAAGGCACTGTGCTGTGTGTGTTAACTAAAAAATTAAGTGCATGAAGCCGATTGGCTGAACCTGCAAAGATCTGGGGATTGATTTGGTACTGTTTCTGTTCTGCTACTGCAGAACCAGTTTGGACAAGTTTTCTGTGCTGACTGAGTACTGCTAGAGAGCAGTGTACTCATGAGAGGCCTTGCTATTTTGAGGCCTGTTTGCTGCTGAGGAAAGAGGGTAAAGAACCAGGACTGTATTCTTCTCTGAAACAGATTTGTGGACTGGGAAAGGACTGTTTATGACTGGATTTCTGTAAGTGATCAGAGGGAGCATTGTAAATACTTCTGTTTTTGATCTTGGAATCAGTCAAGTTCCTGTATTTTGTTCTGCAAACCTGAGTGGCATGTTATAGTTCTGCGGGTGACTCTGGATTGGCTGAGCCTGTGAAGACCTGGGGATTGATTTGAAACTGTTTCTGTTCTGCTGCTGCAGAACCAGTTTGGGCAAGTTTTCAGTGCTGAGTACTGCTGGTGAAGACAGCAGTATACTCAGAGAGAGGCCTTGCTATTGAAGCCTGTTTGCTGCCGAGAAAAGAGGGAGAAACAGGACTGTATTCTTCTCTGAAGCAGATTTGTGGACTGAGAAAGGACCATTTATGACTGTAAGTAATCAGAGGGACCATTGTAAATACTTTTGTTTTTGATCTCTTGGAATCAGTCAAGTTTCTGTATTTTTGTTCTGCAAACCTGAGTGGCATGTTATTGTTCTGCAGGTGACTCTGGATCGCTGGCATACATAAGAGCTTCTATTTATCACCATCATCAATCCGTAACACCCATCCCAATGCTAGGAGTTGGATAAAATTGTATTAAGTGGCATCCATAGGTTGCCAGTTGGCTATCTTGAGTGTGAGGCATGGCTAGGTGTGAAATATATATTGGCTTTCTCTCTGTGTGTCCCCATCTTGGGCAAAACTACAAATCTGTATTGTTTACATTTATTTGCTATAAATGTAAACAATTGGGGGAAGTCCTCTATCAGAATAAATTCCTACTCCACCTCCAATGGGATCATCAACAAATGTTTATTTGGACTCTTGACAGGTGAATATAGAATCAATCCCTGTTTGGCCTTAAGCTTTTTCTCTCTCTTTCTCTCCCCGTATATTTTTCTATCCTTTGCCACTGATGTGTATCTTCTCCCAGACACAACTGATTGTTAATAGATTCAGAGTCTGGCAGGCTGGTTGAAAAACTGACTGCAAACAAGACAGCCTGTTCTTGAGTACTTGACACCGCTGATCAGGGATGAGTTTCCTTTTAATGTATCTGTTGCTTTGTGTGTCTCTGCTCGGAGAGTGGCCTTGATCAAATAGGCACGTTGTTAAACTGGAATCGTTTCTCTCTCTTCACCCAGTCCCATCCGATCCATCTCTCGGTGCCTTTGCCATGCTCTTTTATTTAGCAGCCTTCGAGGGTGTCTGCTTCTTTCCCTGGGATAGTGACTTAAAGGGTAAGTGTTCCAGGACGGCACTGGTGTAATGAAAAAAGCTTATGGATTCCAGCCTTGCAACATACTAACTATTATAGAGTTGATTGCCTTCCTATAAGACAGTGATGGCCAACCTATGACAGCACTGACACGCCTAGCCATTTTTGCTGACACACTGCCGCATGCAGATTGATTGGATGACCAAATTTGGTGTGATTTGGTCCAGTGGTTTTGTTGTTTACTCCATGGGAATTATGCACATTACATTTATTTATATATATATATATATATATATATATATATATATATATATATATATATACACACACACACACACACACACACACACACACACACACACACACACATACACACACACACACACACACACACACACACACACACACTAGCTGTGCCCGGCCACGCGCTGCTGTGGCAAAGTATGGTGGTATGGGAAATAAAGTATTGAGGAATTGGTGGTAGTTAAGGTAAAGGGTTTTCTCCTGACATTAAGTCCAGTCATGTCTGACTCAGGGGGTTGGTGGTCACCTCCATTTCTAAGCCGAAGAGCCGGCGTTGTCCGTAGACTCCTCCAAGGTCATGTGGGTCAAAGCAGATAATATAAGATTATAAATGGGTTATATAGCTGTGTGGAAGGGCCTTGAGTCTACACTGACATATAATCCAGTGGAAGAGGCCTAAGTGAGGCCTAAGTCTGCCTGTCCTCTAACTGAACCCTGACTGTCCCTTGGCTGAGTTGGTTGCTAGGAGACCAAGTGGGCAGAGATTAGCCCTCTAAACTGGCAGCCATTGGATAAAAACAATTATTGCTCTCCCTCTAATTAGGACTTCATTTTTCTTTTCTTTTGTTGTTTTTTCAACCTAGAGGCGTGGATGATGGGTTGTGTTGTCAAATTTTGAGGTTGGGGGGCCTGTAGTTTTGTTGTTTTGTGGGTTGCCATGATGCCATCACGCATTTATATATATAGATACTAGCTTGGAGACCCGGCGGTGCCCGGGTTATTAGTAGACGGCATTGAGTTGTTTGGGGATGTGAGGAAATATTACTTAAGTTTGGTCCAGATCCGTCATCAGCTGGGTTCAGTGCTGTCTGTATAAGGGTGAACTACAACTCCCAGAGCCAAAGGGCAATCACCCCGAAACCCTGCCTGTATGCTCAGTTGGGCATGATAGGGCTGTGTGTCAAGTTTGGTCCTGATCCGAAGTCGGCTGGGTTCAGTGTTGACTATATAAGGGTGAACTACAATTCCCAGAGCCAAAGGGCAATCACCTGAAACCCCAAAAACATTCACTTTTATTATATATCTAGACTAGCTGTACCCGGCCACGCGTTGCTATGGCGAAGTATGGTGGTATGGGGAATAAAGTATTGAGGAATTGGTGGTAGTTAAGGTAAAGGGTCAAGGTTTTCCCCTGACATTAAGCCCCCTTCTATGAAGCCCCTTCTACACAGCTGGATAAAATGCACACTGAAGTGGATTATATGGCAGTGTGGAGCCAAGATAATCCAGTTGAAAGCAGATAATATAAGATTATAAATGGGTTATATAGCTGTGTGGAAGGGCCTTGAGTCTACACTGCCATATAATCCAGTTCAAATCAGATAATCTGTATTTTATAGGCAGTGTGGAAGAGGCCTAAGTGAGGCCTAACTCTGCCTGTCCCCTGGGGTGAGTGGGTTGCTAGGAGACCAAGTGGGCGGAGCTTAGCCTTCTATCTGGCAGCAACTGGATGAAAGCAATTATTCCTCTCCCTCTAATTAGGACTTCATTTTTCTTTTCTTTTTGTTGTATGAACGTAGAGGCATGGATGAGGGGTTGTGCTACCAAGTTTAGTGTTTCTGGGATGGGTAGTTTTGTTGTTTTGTCCTAGGCCGAAATTTCATTACCCTTTTATATATATAGATTATATCATTCTATTATTATTGTAGTATATTATCATTATATTGCCATTATATTATTATTATATTATTCAATATTCATGACTACAGTGAAACTAGAATAGAGAGAAATCAGCGTGGAAACTGCAAGAGGTACCATAGATTGTTGTACATGGAAATAATGGTAGTAAATAGTTTTTGATTTATTAAATACAGTTATATATTACAACGAGCTTTGCCTGGCCACGCGTTGCTGTGGCTATGGGAATCCTTTGTTGGCCAGGTGGAATAGCAGTGAATAGCCTTGCAGTCTCAAAGCCTGGCCGTTTTCTGGAGTAGCTGGAGCTTTTTGTTGTATGAACGTAGAGTCATGGATGAGGGGTTGTGCTGCCAAGTTTAGTGTTTCTGGGATGTGTAGTTTTGTTGTTTTGTCCTAGGCCGAAATTTCATTACCCTTTTATATATATAGATTATACATTTTTGTTTTATACATTTAAACTATACATATTGCGAAATTATGGTTTTTTTCCTCAAAGTGACACACCACCCAAGCCATGCTAGGTTTTTTGGTGAATTTTGACACACCAAGCGCAAAAGGTTGTCTATCATTGCTATAGGAAGTCAGTCTGAAGGAGATACTTGCTGAGTCAAGTTATTGGGACCTCTCCCACCTTTTTGAAATGTCAAATAGTGTTTAATAATCAGTTCTGTTGGTTCAAAAAGGACTTGCAGAAATTCCCAGGAGCTTTTTCTTGCAACTAACTCCCTTCCTCTGCCTCAACCTTCAAACTTTCCAAGCGCATGGCAGCAGGTCTCTGAGGTATTGTTGTCAGAAGCAAAGGAGGGCCAGCTTGTTGGTGGTTCAAACGGAATCTGAAACATGCAGATAGATTTTGGGTTGTTTTTCACATTAATCTGCCCCTGAATGACTCGGTTCTGAGCTGTATAGAACAGTGGATCCCAACCCGTGGTGTGTGGACCACCAGTGGTCCCCAAGAACTAAAATATGGTCCGAGGCTTCACCGTTAGTACATTGCAACGGGAATGACTGGTCTCACAAAGCCCTCTTATAGTACCGAGGCAACAGGGATGTCGGGAGCGGAGAGGCTGACTACCCACGAAAAGCACGACAATAATAATAATATAATAATAACTTTCTTTTTGTATGCCGCCTCCATCTCCCCAACGGGGACCCGGAGCGGCTCACTCGGGGACAAGCCCAATACAGTCATATAATATCACAAAATCAACAATTAAGACATCAAGCAACACATTTAAAAACAAATTAAACAGGCCATAGTTTAAAATAGGCATAATTAAAATATTAAACAATTATCCAAGGCGTTAACAAGTCCAATATAGGACCACAGTCTGGGCGACAGTCAAAGTGATGAAGGGAGTGTCTATTAAAGAATAGAACATACATCAAACAGACACAACAAGTAGGGAGGATAAATCTGAATGGAAATCAAGCTATAAAGTGGCAAGGCAAGACAACAAGCCTCCTGACTGCTGCTTCTCCTCCTTCTTCCACCTGAGCAGAGCCATTCCATGTGGTGCCTGGAAGCGGAGGCGCCTTGGTGTCTTCGTTTTTAGACCTGTTCCTGGTGTTATTTGGGGTGCTGATTCAGAAAATGGCATTGGATAGACCACATCAGCTCTCGATTATTAAATATGGTTTTCCGTGGGCAAACAGATGGTGACTACTGGATGGCATATGTTCTGTATAAGGAACTAGAGCTGGTGTGGTCTATCAAATGCTTTTTTCTGAATCAGCATCCCAAATAACCAAACTGAATCTAAAGTCCGGGCTGTGGTGCAGCTGGTTAGTAGCCAGCTGCAATAAGTCACTACTGACCGAAAGGTCATGAGTTCGAAGCCCGGGTCGGACCATTAAATACCCTAGCTTGTTGTTTACCTAAGCAACTCAAAAGGCAGTTGCATTTGTCAAGTAGGAAAACTTAGTGAAGTTAATTTAACTAAGAATGAAGAATGAGGAAGCACTCCATCCAGGACTCGGTGTCACAGTGGATTATGAAGCACCAGCTCCCCCTGTGGCCAGAATCGAGCATATCCTCATGAAGCCAGAAGCTGGAGAATGTTAAATAGCCTCTGTGTATCTGTCTCTGTGTGTCGTATGTCTAATGGCATTGAATGTTTGCAATGCATATGTACATTGTGATCTGCCCTTAGTCCCCTTCGGGGTGAGAAAGAAGGGCGGAATATAAATACTGTCAATAAATAAATAAACCACTGTCCTAGAGGTAGGGGGTTCCAGTGCCATTTTTGCCTTCTCAGACTGATCATAAACAAGTGTAGTCGCATTCAGAAATGTACCAGAGAAGAAATATCATCATCCCGGATCTTCCAAAGAAGCGTAGTAACAAATGAGTGATGGGAAGACGTGGGGGTGGGAGACATAACACATTCAGCGATAACTGTGAGTGTGAAATGCATTTCAGCAGGCTCCTCCAGTACCATCAACTTGCGCGTTGCAACTCCGACTCAATTTAAAGGATATTTATAAAGACAATACAGTGAAAGATTTCTCTTCAGACTTACTTATTTCTGTGGAATGACTTTTGTCATATGCTCTTCAGCAAAACGGATCTTCTTCATTCACTCGATATTGGAAATGGCAAATTAGTTTCCGCAGTGCTTACCGTTGCTCATGCCATTGGCACCACTAACCTCCCGCACTCCCCCAAATAAGAATGCGGTTGTGTCTTTTCAAAAGAAAGTGGCTCGGGTCTAGTGCACCTGGAACCTGACTGCTTTTTTTCCGTAGGAATAACTGCCTTGCATAACGTTTGGCTCGCTCTGGTAGTGTATAGATCAGAGGTCCCCAAACTAAGGCCCGTGGGCCAGATGCGGCCCTCCAAGGTCATTGACCTGGCCCCTGTCCTAAACTTTAGAGTTAGGGTTGACCTAAGTCTACCTGGTCTTTGGAGGTCTCTTTGCTTACCTGTGGTCTCATGACATCGTCTAGATGGTCTTTGAAGGTCTCTTTGCTTACCTGTGGTCTCATGAGATCGTCTAGATGGTTTTTGAAGGTCTCATTGCTTAGCTATGGCCATATGAGACCATCTAGATGGCCTTTGAGGGTCCCTTTCCTTACCTATGGTTTTATGAGATTGTCTAGATGGCCTTTGGGGGTCCCTTTCCTTACCTATGGTTTTATGAGATTGTCTAGATGGCCTTTGGGGGTCCCTTTCCTTACCTATGGTTTTATGAGATTGTCTAGATGGCCTTTGGGGGTCCCTTTCCTTACCTATGGATTTATGAGATTGTCTAGATGGCCTTTGGGGGTCCCTTTCCTTACCTATGGTTTTATGTGACAATCTAGATGGTCTTTGGAGGTCTCTTTGCTTACTTATGATCTTATGAGATGGTCTAGATCAGGGGTCCCCAAACTAAGGCCGGGGGCCAGATGCGGCCCTCCAAGGTCATTTACCTGGCCCCTGCCCTCAGTTTTATAATATAATATTTTTATATCAGTTTTAATAATATAATATTGTATATACATATAATATTGATAGAAATATTACAATGTAATACTAATAATAATACCATATAATAATATTAATTATATATTACCTATTACATGTAATATTACTAATAATATTACAATATAGTGGTATAATTCAATATAGTGATATATAATGCTAATATTGTTCTATGCTAATAATATAATATATTGTATATAGATATAAATTGTAAGCCACTATTATCTATTACATGTAATATTACTAATAATATTACAATATAGTGGTATAATTCAATATAGTGATATATAATGCTAATATTGTTCTATGCTAATAATATAATATATTGTATATAGATATAAATTGTAAGCCACTCTGAGTCCCTTTCGGGGTGAGAAGGACAGGATATAAATGTAGTAAATAAATAAATAATAAATAAATAAATTTTGACTTAGTGTCACCCAAAATCTGAAATGACTTGAAGGCACACAACAACAATAATCCTAATTAACTTGACTATCTTGTTGGCCAGAAGCAGGTCCACACTTCCCATTGAAATCCTGATCGGTTTGAGTTGGTTAAAATTGTTTTTATTTTTAAATATGGTATTTTTCTTTCGTTGTTGTTGTTTTTGCACTACAAATAAGACATATGCAGTGTGCATAGGAATTTGTTAATTTTTTTCCTTCAAATGATAATTCGACCCCTCAACAGTCTGAAGGATTGTGGACCGGCCCTCTGCTTTAAAAGTTTGAGGAACCCTGGTCTAGATGATCTTTGGGGGCCCCTTTCCTTACCTATGATCTTATGAGACCATCTAGATGGTCTTTGGAGGTCTCTTTGCTTATCTATGGTCTTATGAGATCGTCTAGATGGCTTTTGTGGACCCCTCTCCTTACCAATGGTCTTATGAAACCATCTAGATGGCCTTTGAGGGTCCCTTTCCTTGCCTATGGTCTCATGAGACCATCTAGGTGGTCTTTGGAGGTCTCTTTCCTTACCTATGGTCTTATGAAACCATCTAGATGGTCTTTGGAGTTCCTTTCCTTATCTATGGTCTTCTGATGGCCTGATGAGACCATCTAGATGGTCTTTGGAGGTCTCTTTGCTTACCTGTGGTCTTATGAGATGGTCTAGATCAGGGCTCCCCAAACTAAGGCCCGTGGACCAGATGCGACCCTCCAAGGTCACATACCTGGCCCCTGTCCTAAACTTAAGACTTAGGGTTGACCTAAGTCTGAAATGACTTGAAGGCACACAACAATAATCCTAATTTTGGACCTTTTCATCATAGTCCGCCCCCCCCCCGCCCCCCAACAGTTTGAGGGTCTGTGAATTGGCCCTCCACTTAAAAGGTTTGAGGACCCCTGGTATAGAGGATGGGTTGTTGTGTCTTTTGCGGGCTGTCTGGCCATGTTCCAGAAGTATTATCTCCTGATGTTTCGCCCACATCTTTGGCAGGCATCCTCTGAGGTTGTGAGGTTGAGATTGCACTCAAGAGAAAGAGGAGTACAGGCATCAATTTGTAAATGTCCGCTTTGAACTGGATTTTTGTGTAAGTGTAGACTCATATAATCCAGTTCAAAGCTAATTGCTGGGTCCTCTCTTCAAAGACACCAAACCTCCCCATGCTTCAGTGGCTCACGCTATGCATGCTTTGAACGGCAACAACTTGGGCTAAAAGTGTGGGAAACACACCTAAAAGATCTGCTTTAATTCCCTTTCTTTCTTAAGCTCCTGCCAAGCCCCGGCGTCTGAACTAACTGCCATCCCCTCTTATTCTCTCTTCCACCACTTTATAAAAAAATCACAGTATCTGCACTCCGGGAGCGAAGAGTCAAGTCTGGAAGTGCTTTGTCAAAGCTATTGTTATCACCGTAAAAACAGGCTTTTTGGCGCTGTACAAAACTAACAGCTAAGAAGCACGATTGCCGACTGACAACCCACAGTGTCCTTCCCTTCCTCCTTTTTTGTACTCATTTCACGGCCACAGAGGCTCTTTCCCTTTCTTATACATAGATGCAAGTTTCGAGGACTGCAAGGTTGCCCAGAAAAGGACATTTTATTTTAGAGCTCTTGCAGCAAATCCTTTCTTCACTGGTGCTTTGTTTTCTTGCTTCCTCCAGAATGACAGACAAACAACAACCCTTGAGTTGCACTAGAAACGTTTCAAACCATGCTGGGTTCACCTCTCTTTGCTCTTTTCATTAAACCAACAAAGTTTTGCTTGAATCTGAAAATGGAGCTGAAGGAAACAAAGGACTCTCTTCCCGATTCACTGACTCTTTTTTCTCCTCCCCAAAAGGCAGCTTGGTAAAGTGATATACCTGGCTTAATGTGCGTTCACTTCAAGGTGTAGATATTTAGAACACTTTGAAAAGCCTATTGATAAAAATACCAAACATTTTTTAAAAATACATTTTTATTGATATTATCTTATATTTCATGTTGTGAGTATATTGCACATTCAATACAAACGTTCATACCTACACATCATTTATCTATTACTAGCTGTGCCCGGCCACGCGTTGCTGTGGCGTTGTCTAGTGGTGTCTGTATTTTATAGGCAGTGTGGAAGAGGCCTAAGTGAGGCCTAACTCTGTCTGTCCCCTGGGCTGAGTGGGTTGCTAGGAGACCAAGTGGGCAGAGCTTAGCCTTCTAACTGGCAGCAATTGGATAAAAACAATTATTACTCTCCCTCTAATTAGGACTTTATTTTTCTTTTCTTTTTGTTATATCAACCTAGAGGCGTGGATGAGGGGATGTGCTGTCAATTTTCGAGGTTGTGGGGTGTTTAGTTTTGTTGTTTTGTTGGTTGCCAGGATTCCATCACTCTTTTATATATATAGAAGATCACATTTCTCCATCCTCTTCCCTTCTATATTGTCTACTCACATATCTAATACAGTAGAGTCTCACTTATCCAACATAAACGGGCCGGCAGAATGTTGGATAAGCGAATATGTTGGATAATAAGGAGGCATTAAGGAGACGCCTATTAAACATCAAATTAGGTTATGATTTTACAAATTAAGCACCAAAACATCATGTTATACAACAAATTTGACAGAAAAAGTAGTTCAATACGCAGTAATGCTATGTAGTAATTATTGCATTTACGAATTTAGCACCAAAATATCACGATGTATTGAAAACATTGACTACAAAAATGCTTTGGATAATCCAGAACGTTGGATAAGCAAGTGTTGGATAAGTGAGACTCTACTGTATATTCATTCTTTTTTCCCCTCCCCCTCCCCTCCCCACCCCTATCCCATACCAGAATCCCATTAGAAATTTAACTCCATCCATGAGCACACCTTTTCCCATTTCTGTACAATAGTTACATTGGCTTCGCCTCTTTTTAACCAATCCAAATATATTTTCCATTTCTCTTTAATTTTCCTCATTTTATCTTCCTTCTTATCCTCAGAGATTACATTTGCAATAATTTCTGATTGGACCTGGTCAAACAAATAATTATTCCACTTTTTTTCGTCTCTCCAGCCCCAAGCTATTACTGCCTTCCCTGCAAGAATCATAGCTTTGAATATATCTTGATATTTTATCTTAATCTTATTGTTCCCTAATATCCCCATGAACATCAATTCCATCTTTACTTGGAGTGAAATTCTAAATAATTCCTCCATTTTCCCAAAATGTTTTTATCCTTGGACATTCCCACCACATGTGGGTGTACCATCCCTTGCCTACTCCACAGTGCCAACAGTGCCAAGTGAATTTTTATCCCTGATCATATTTGCTAATTGTGATGGGGTACGATACCATTTCCATATGAATTTCCTATAAAAATACCAAACATCAACAGAAATATATGCTGAAGCTTGCTTTTACTATTCTGATTCTTTTGGTTTCCCCTGTAATAAGCAGTAAGAGCACCTAAAGCTTCAGAGAGCTTCTGTTTAACCATTTCAAAACCATTTCAAACCATTTCAGCATAGATTAAACTCTCTGTCCCTTTTTCCTTCAGTTTTGTCGAGGAACTTTCCATCCAATGCTTTGTTGTGCCAGCTGTCAGCTCTAGTTTGTAGTGCGGTTTTCTTGTACTGGTTTTTTGTCTGCTGTGCTTTGAGGAGTTTCTGATTTTTGACTTCAATCAAAGCAGGTTCTTCACTTTGCTTTACATATTCTGCCAGGGCATGTTGTTGTTGTTGTTGTTGTTGTTGTTGTTGTTGTTCTTCTTCTTCTTCTTCTTCTTCTTCTTCTTCTTTTTCTTATCATAACCATGTCAATCTATCATTATTAGTATGTTCCCATGCTTCCAGGGCTTTTCTCCTGTGTTGACCTCTGCGGTTGCAGTCTCCTTTTATGTACAAATAAGTTGAGACGGATGTAAAGGATAAAAGAATTAGGAATTGCAAGATTTTGTGCAATCAATAAGTGCGTTTGCTTAAGGGGGGGCTCTCCTTCTGTTAATTTTGTGTTGCTATGGCATCTCCAAATGGAGAACTGTAGGTCACTCTGCCGAAAACAGAGACACCTCGCACAGAATGTGCCGATCCTCATGGAAGACAGATAATGCATTACGCACAACCTTCAGCTCAATGATAAATTGCCTCTTTATCTGGTGTTGTCCAGGGAGATCCACTAGAGAGAATTGAAAGAGATGTTTCACACCACTGACTAACTGTTTTTTTGGAAGTGGACCAAAAATCACACAGTTCGGACTTGAAATATATGTAACCGTGTGCGGTGTCCTGACGGTACTCTTCCCTGAAGCTGAAAGATGCGGCACAGAGAGATTGCTCATCTTAAAATTTAACTATTCGTGAATTGCTTAATTATTTCTGAACGCCTACAGTGAAGTTCCTACAAGCAGATATATTTGTTTTTATTGGGCTGTTCCCCCCATCTGTGGTACAAGAAAGGTTATTCATGTACGCACTTATTTTTAATGCTCATGAGCCGCTATTCTATTAAAATCATATTCAGAAGAGTGTGGAAAAATAATAAAAGTGGCTGTCAGCAAGGAAAGGAAAAAGGAAACAAACAATTATCTTTCAAAGCGTTTAAAGGCATTTTAAAAGAGGGTTGCTGGAAGGGAAGAATAAGAATAGTCTAATGTTGGAACTGCAAAACTCTTTTGAATACTTGACCGGATGGGATTTGAACATCTTTCCAAAATGGCAAATGGGGTTGCAGGTCTTTTGATGGTTGGAAGAGGGCATTCTGAAAATAACGATGTTTGTAATTTTACTGGACCGTGTAAAGGACACTTAGAAAAAGGTCTCTGAGGCATGCCTTAAGCTTTGGGCAGGCTCGTTTTGAAGATCATGGCTTTCAAGTTGTGGAAGTACAAAACAAGATCCAATTTATTATATATATTTTTGTCCCACTCTTCTTCTCTCTCATGCATCCCCTTCCTGATAACAGGTAGATTAGACTGAGCCATTCCTTTTGGTCCAGATCACCCTGTTAGATTCTTGGGTCATATTAATAATAACAATAACATTAATAATACCAACAACAACAACAATACTTTATTTATATTCCGCCCTTCTCCCTGAGGGTACTCAAAGCAGATTACAGTAGATAAACAGGCACAGGCAAACATTCAATGCCTTGTTACTTGACATACAATGAGACACAAATACACAGACAAAGGCAAAGGCTTCTCCTTTCATTTCTGGCTCTGAAAGCGGTGCTCATCTCGGGCTCGGGGGGATATCCCACCCTTCTCCTTGAGTGGACTCAGAGCAGATTACAGCATATAAACAGACACAGGCAAAAATTCAGTGCTTCGTTACATGACATGCAATGAGACACAAATACACAGACAAAGGCAAAGGCTTCTCCTTTCATTTCTGGCTCTGAAAGCGGTGCTCATCTCTGACTCTGGGGGATATTCCATCCTTCTCCTTGAGTGGACTCAGAGCAGATTACAGCATATAAACAGACACAGGCAAAAATTCAATGCTTCGTTACATGACATACAATGAGACACAAATACACAGACAAAGGCAAAGGCTTCTCCTTTCATTTCTGGCTCTGAAAGCGGTGTTCATCTCAGGCTCTGGGGGATATTCCACCTTTCTCCTTGAGTGGACTCAGAGCAGATTACAATATATAAACAGACACAGGCAAAAATTCAATGCTTCATTACATGACATACAATGAGACACAAATACACAGATAAAGGCAAAGGCTTCTCCTTTCATTCCTGGCTCTGAAAGCGGTGTTCATCTCAGGCTCTGGGGGATATCCCACCCTTCTCCTTGAGGGGACTCAGAGCAGATTACAGTATATAAACAGACACAGGTAAATATTCAATGCCTTGTTTCTTGACATATAATGAAACACAAATACACAGACAAAGGCAAAGGCTTCTCCTTTCATTTCTGGCTCTGAAAGCGGTGCTTATCTCAGGCTCGGGGGGATATTCCACCCTTCTCCTTGAGGGGACTCAGAGCAGATTACAGTATATAAACAGACACAGGTAAATATTCAATGCCTTGTTACTTGACATATAATGAGACACAAAGAGACAAAGGCAAAGGCTTCTCCTTTAATTCCTGGCTCTAGAGGCTGTGTTCATCTCCGACTCTGGTGGAGATGCTCTTCTCCATTTCCAAGCCAAGGAGCCTGCGTTGTCACCTCGTGTGATCAGCATGACTACTTGGAGCATCATTTTGCTTTTTCCTACTGAAGCGATACCTATTTATCTACTTACATTTGCATGTTTTTGAACTGTTAGGTTGGCAGGAGCTCACCCCCATCCTGCGGATTCGAACTGCCGACCTTCAGGTCAGCAGCTCAATAGCACAAGGTTTTATCCCATTGCGTGGATTTAGAGAATTAGTACACCTGAAAGAAGACCATAAGGACTATCTAGTCCAGGCACCCTCAAACTGCGATCCTTCAGCTGTTTAGGCCTCCAACTCCCAGAAGCCCTAGCCCACTTGTCCAATGGTCAGGAATTCTGGGGGTTGGAGGTCCAAACAGCTAGAGGATCGCAGTTTGAGGGTGTCCGATCCAGCCCAACTTGCTGCCATGAAGGAATTCATAACTATTGAAAGATAGTCATCTGACCTCTATTTAAAGACTCCCAAAGTTGAGGAGGCAATCTATTGCATTGCAGAACAGCTCTTAGAGCAAAATAGTTCTTCCCAATGTTTAGGTGGAATCTCCTTTCTTGTAAGTTGAATCCACTGGTTCAGGTCTGGTCTGGAGTTTATTTTCTTAGTCCTAGCTTGACTCTGCATCTAGTCGCCCCACACTGAATCTAAGCAAGCTTGATATTTGAGCATTCCTTGATTATTATTATGTGACTTTTTACAGCACATTGTGAGTCATATGCTTTTATGCCTGCTTTGGCTATGTCCTTAATGCTGTAAACTATGAAAGTTTAATGTATGCTGTGAGCTGGATTCTTTTAATGCCATAGTTTAACATATGTTGCATGTGGTGTTCTATACCAACAACAACAACTTTATTTTGTATCCCACCTCCATCTCGGGGCGGCTCACTTGGGGACAAGCCCAAACAACTACAGTAGAGTCTCACTTATCCAACATAAATGGGCCGGCAGAACGTTGGATAAGCGAATATGTTGGACAATTAGGCGGGATCAAGGAAAAGTCTATTAAACATCAAATTAGGTTATGATTTTACAAATTAAGCACCAAAACATCATGTTATACAACAAATTAGACAGAAAAAGTAGTTTAATATGCAGTAATGTTATGTTGTAATTACTGTATTTATGAATTTAGCACCAAAATATCACGATGTATTGAAAACATTGACTACAAAAATGCGTTGGATAATCCAGAATGTCGGATAAGCGAATGTTGGATAAGTGAGAATCTACTGTATCAATAGTTTCCATTAAACATTGACTACTCCTTATTGGGTCTTCTATGATATGCACCATGTCATCAGCATAAATCTTGACTTTAAATTCTTGTGCTTTTAATTTCACCCATTTAATATTCTAATATTTAATACTTCCAACATCCATATGAACAGTAGAGGTGACAGGGGACAACCCTGTCTTGTTCCTTTTTGTTTCTCTATGTAATCTGACCATTTATCTTTAATTTAGCTTTGTGTTTTGAATAGGTAGCACCAACCACCCTTTTAAATTGTTGACCCACTCCATAGCAGGTCAATACTTTTTCTATGAATTCCCAATGAACGTCATCAAAAGCTTTCTCAGCATCTAAAAATAATTGCACAACTTCTCTGTTGGGGTTTTGTTCAGCCACCTCTAGTATATTTAAAACGGTTCTTACATTCTGATTTAGATGTCTTTTCTGGGAAGAAACCCTACCTGATCTTCATGTAATTTTTTGCTAGGATTGATTTTAATCCATCCAGCCCCTTTTCTGATACCAAGCAAGGTATCAAGGCTGTCAAGCAAGCAGGTTCTCCTAAAGCGTATGTATTTAGAGCTCTCTGGACAGTTAACAGATGTTGCAATAAGTTTTTCCTAACAGTGAGAAGTATTGGAATATTTCCCGCAAAGGAGCGAGCAGCATGTAGGTGATTTACTTCATGAATCTAGAGAATCTAAACTTTGGGTTGAAAGCAAATTTCTGATAGGAACGATTGCAGGTTTGGTGGGATGAAGGTACATTTCTGAAAGGAGCGGGCTCAAGCAGCGAGGGAAAATACAAACTCATTATGGTCCTTGTTTTTCATCTGATCATTACCCCACAATGGGCAATTTTCCCGTTTGGCCTTTTCTAACTCCCGCATCCAAAATGTATTTGGCGGAATCAGATTCCTTTTTGCCACAGTGGAACATCGACAAAAAGTGTGCTCGACAGTCGAAGCAAAACATCTCTGCACTGGTATTATTCAGTTCATGTCTTTCACTTTGGGGTTGGAAACAATTTCGGAGCATTGTAAGAATAAGCGTAGGACATCTGCTGACGGTAATTTGCATCTGCCGGGTTTCATGAAAGCTCCTTATAAAATGCAAACTGTGTGCAATTAAAACCTTCAAGTTCAGTGCGACCCTCGTGCTTCACATTTCACAGAATCAGAGCATCAGGCCTCAGTTTCTCAGTAACTATCCCTCCGCTGACAGAAGGCATGTTGAGGCGACAACATCTGAAAACGTTAAGTTTCTGATTCTCGTTTCACATAGTTGTATGTTGTTTACAAGCACAAAACAATGCAAATGGATCTACTTAAGCTATAATGCGGACCAGGAACAAACTAGAAAAGATGGGGTTAGTTAGAGGAGCTCAGACCCAGTTTTTTACTATTAAGAAGTGTAAATTTATTTTTTGCAAGTAAACCTTTCGTGATTTTAAAGACAGAACTCTGGATCATTGCCTCCTAAGCTCTAAATTCTTTACAGCTACTTGGCACTTCACGCTCTGCTTGCTGTGAGCTGAATGCTCAACAATAAGTATCCTGTCTCTGCATATTATTGGATGCTCTGCTGTTTTTGGGTAGAGCCACATGGCACTTCACGCTCTGCTTGCTGTGAGCGGAATGCTCAACAATAAGTATCCTGTCTCTGCATATTATTGGATGTTCTACTGTTTTTGGGTAGAGCCACATGGCACTTCATGCTCTGATTGCTGTGAGCTGAATGTGCAACAATAAGTATCCTGTCTCTGCATATTATTGTATGCTCTGCTGTTTTTGGGTAGAGCCACATAGCACTTCATGCTCTGCTTGCTGTGAGCTGAATGTGCAACAATAAGTTTCCTGTCTCTGCATATTATTGGATGCTCTGCTGTTTTTGGGTAGAGCCACATGGCACTTCATGCTCTGCTTGCTGTGAGCTGAATGCTCAACAATGTATCCTGTCTCTGCATATTATTGGATGCTCTGCTGTTTTTGGTTAGAGCCACATGGCATTTCACGCTCTGCTTGCTGTGAGCTGAATGCTCAACAATAAGTATCCTGTCTCTGCATATTATTGTATGCTCTGCTGTTTTTGGGTAGAGCCACATGGCACTTCACGCTCTGCTTGCTGTGAGCTGAATGCGCAACAATAAGTATCCTGCCTCTGCATATTATTGGATGCTCTGCTGTTTTTGGGTAGAGCCATATGGCACTTCATGCTCTGCTTGCTGTGAGCTGAATGCTCAACAATAAGTATCCTGTCTCTGCATATTATTGGATGCTCTGCTGTTTTTGGGTAGAGCCACCTGGCACTTCACGCTCTGCTTGCTGTGAGCTGAATGTGCAACAATAAGTATCCTGTCTCTGCATATTATTGTATGCTCTGCTGTTTTGGGGTACAGTCACATGGCACTTCATGCTCTGCTTGCTGTGAGCTGAATGCTCAACAATAAGAACAGACAAGAGTTCTTTCTCCCACCCTGGACCTTCCTCAGAGATATAAACCTTACTTGCGTAGTTTCTCCATATACCTCACAACCTCTGAGGATGCCTGCCATAGATGTGGGCGAAACATCAGGAGAGAATGCTTCTGGAACATGGCCAGACAGCCCGGAAAACACACAACTCTACCACTTTTGCCTACCCCTGAGCTTGATGAATATCTAACAGCATACAAGTAAACATGTTGTTTTTAAAATCCGCATTTCCCGCTCTGTTTTACATTTCTCTGTGTTTACCTAATTGCAATTAACACTCCTTTTGCTTTGAGGCCAGCAGACGTGGCCCCGGCTTTTCTGTTCTGATCGAGACATGCTCTCGCAGAACATGGTCCTCTGGTCTTCCCAGTACAGGAAACTGTGTTTTTCTTTCTCTGGCCTTATCCTGTTTAAATCTTTTTTTTCCCCCTTCCCCTTTTGTCTAAACAAATCCGGTGAAATTTGCAAATGTATAAGGTTAGCGCATGCCAATAAACAAAACCTGTTCCCAGCAAGACGTGTTCTGATTTTATGATGATTGGATTTACTGCAGGAAGTATTCTGAGGATTCGCTGTAATTAGAGTCTGGAAAGTTTAAGGAGCTGTGCCTGAAATGTCCTGACGTTCTCTCTGTGTGTGTGCATATGTTTGATCTTTATAGCCCTCATCCTATCCTTCTAAGAGTCTTGCTCCTAGCTGGAGAAAAGGAAAATGTGACTATAATGTTTTGTCAGTGGCTCCTCCAGACCTTCCAACATTTCACAAATCAAAACCAGGACATGTGTGGCCAAGCAGCATTTGTTTTGTTATTTTAAAAAATCATTTATTTTCCTCCTATTTCCATCTACCTTGGCAAATATCATTGTCTTCATTGTGGTCAGTAGTTCCCTTGATGTATGGAAAGAACCCTTTTCCTCTGGGTGGGTCTTCGTCTTGACTCTCGTGGCTTGTCCTTGTCCTTGCGGCTCTTCTGATGTCGGTGGTGGAGTCTCTATTGGCCTGTAGAGCCCAGTTGAGGTGCTTCACCTTGGAGAAGGTGAGCTTCTTAGACGTGGTCAGTGGTTCCCTTGATGTATGGAAAGAACCCTTTTCCTCTGGGTGGGTCTTCGTCTTGACTCTCATGGCTTGTTCTTGTCCTTGCGGCTCTTCTGATGTCGGTGGTGGAGTCTCTATTGGCCTGTAGAGCCCAGTTGAGGTGCTTCACCTTGGAGAAGGTGAGCTTCTCAGATGTGGTCAGTGGTTCCCTTGATGTATGGAAAGAACCCTTTTTCTCTGGGTGGGTCTTCGTCTTGACTTTCATGGCTTGTTCTTGTCCTTGCAGCTCTTCTGATGTCTGTGGTGGAGTCTCCATTGGCCTGTAGAGCCCAGTTGAGGTGCTTCACCTTGGAGAAGGTGGGCTTCTCAGATGTGGTCAGTGGTTCCCTTGATGTATGGAAAGAACCCTTTTCCTCTGGGTGGGTCTTCATCTTGACTTTCATGGCTTGTTCTTGTCCTTGCGGCTCTTCTGATGGCGGTGGTGGAGTCTCCATTGGCCTGTAGAGCCCAGTTGAGGTGCCTCAGTTCACCTTGGAGGAGGTGGGCTTCTCAGATGTGGTCAGTGGTTCCATTGATGTATGGAAAGAACCCTTTTCCTCTGGGTGGGTCTTTGTCTTGACTCTCATGGCTTGTTCTTGTCCTTGCGGCTCTTCTGATGTCTGTTGTGAAGTCTCCATTGGCCTGTAGAGCCCAGTTGAGGTGCCTCAGTTCACCTTGGAGGAGGTGGGCTTCTCAGACGTGGTCAGTGGTTCCCTTGATGTATGGAAAGAACCCTTTTCCTCTGGGTGGGTCTTCGTCTTGACTCTCATGGCTTGATCTTGTCCTTGCGTCTCTTCTAATCTCTGTGGTGGAGTCTCCATTGGCCTGTAGAGCCCAGTTGAGGTGGTTGAGTTCCCCTTGGAGGAGGTGGGCTTCTCAGATGTGGTCAGTGGTTCCCTTGATGTATGGAAAGAACCCTTTTCCTCTGGGAGGGTCTTCGTCTTGACTCTCATGGCTTGTTCTTGTCCTTGCGTCTCTTCTGATGTCTGTGGTGGAGTCTCCATTGGCCTGTAGAGCCCAGTTGAGGTGCTTCACCTTGGAGGAGGTGGGCTTCTCAGACGTGGTCAGTGGTTCCATTGATGTTTAGAAAGAACCCTTTTCCTCTGGGTGGGTCTTCGTCTTGACTCTCATGGCTTGTCCTTGCGGCTCTTCTCATATCTGTGGCGGAGTCTCCATTGGCCTGTAGAGCCCATTTGAGGTGGTTGAGTTCTCCTTGGAAAAGGTGGGCTTCTCAGACGTGGTCAGTGGTTCCCTTGATGTATGGAAAGAACCCTTTTCCTCTGGGTGGGTCTTCGTCTTGACTTTTATGGCTTGCGGCTCTTCTGATGTTTGTGGTGGAGTCTCCATTGGCCTGTAGAGCCCAGTTGAGGTGCTTCAGTTCACCTTGGAGGAGGTGGGCTTCTCAGATTCATTTCCAGGGCTTTGTTTGTGCTTCTTTTTTTTTTTTTAACTTGTGTGATGGTTGGAGTTTTTTAATTGTCTTTTCTCAAGATGTGTCCAGTGTTCGACAGCCTCAGTCCATTCATTTTGGCTCTTGGCAGTCGGGAGCTTGAGACCCAAGCACTTATCTTTCTAGTCGCAGAACTCTCTTCTAGTGCCACGTATCAAATGAAACTTCAGGTGTGACCTACCTATAAACACTGTTACCTGTGCCACTTGGATGTATCTGTGCTGCAAACCTCTCATTCATGTGTTAGTGCTGCTTCTCACAGGTCCCTTTGTTTTGAGCAAATAACATTTCCCAAAGAAAGATCCATAAATAACATGCATCATTGTAACTGTCCTCAAGAACCGTGTTTATGGGGCAATTTGCTGGAGTGACTGACTCAACCTGATATAAATTTTGTGAACGGTATAAAACGGAGTTCACTTTCATGGGTTTAAATGTCATTCAGCCAGCGAAGGCCAAAACAGATATTTCCTCGCTGATCGGCATTTTGGCCGTGGCGCGTTTTTATATAAGGAGGAATGGCGAGACTTCGTTGAATTGTCAGTGCTAAAATACAAGAGACCGTTTTACATTTTGTTCCTAAGCGAACCTTTATTGTGATTAAGCGGCATAAATCAGTAATGAGTAAATAATGTGAAATATTTATTTTCATTAGCTGTTTGCTTAATGGCATTAATGCAAGGGGATTGCCCTCCAGGCTTGCTGGTGAGAGGAGAGGAAAGAGCATGTCTGTGTGAGAGATTTCATTGCAGTGCTTGGCTTTGGAAAGAGCCAAAGAGCACATTGGGGAATGCGTAATTCAGTTTGTGAGTGCAAAAGGAGCCAAAACTCTGATCCAAAATAGCAATAAGTCCAGAAAACTCACAACAACTCAATGATTCCGGCCATGAAAGCCTTCGACAACATAATAAGGAACAGTTGAAATTCATGTAGTATGGGCTTGACTACCAGGAAGGAGCTCATATTCCGTCTATTCCGTCATGAAATGTAAATCAAGTGTTTCTGCTGTTTTGCTAGAGTGGTGTTTCAGTAATGAAACAGTTAACAGCAGGCTAGTTTTGACTGACAGCCTGTTGTGATTTCTATTTCTCTTCAGCCTCTTGCCTCGGCAAGCACCAGCTCAACACACTCAGAGATAATAAAGCACATTCCTCAGTACGAAGGAAGTCCTGACCTCCAAAGGCGGAAATCATGCCTGATAGGTATCAGGCCTTTGGAGGTCGGGACTTCCTTCGTACTGAGGAATGTGCTTTCTTATCTCTGAGTGTGTTGAGCTGGTGCTTGCCGAGGCAAGAGGCTGAAGAGAAATGCCAGCTCAGAGCGATGGCTTTTGCTGTGCTTTGTAAATATATATTATAGATATTAAATAAATGTTTGGACTTCAGACTACAGATGTGTTTGAGTCTGACATTTGAACAGAGGAATTGGTGTGGCAGACGATTGCAATCAATTCATCAGGGTGCTGGAGAAGATGATTGATGGAGTTTGAAGAAACCCACCCAGCACATCCCCTGACTCCCACACTGACAATATTCTGGTTCCCCGGGGCTTGCAAGGGGGAGAAGGGCCACCTAACTATTAAAATAATGTATAAATATTAAAATAAATATGGTGTCCCTACTTTGCGGATTTTCACTTTTTGCGGGAACGGAACCTCCGCGAGAAGTGATGGAACACTGTATTGATTTCATCCAATATAACCACGTAAAATTAACAAATTGTCAGCATTCATAAAACATACGATGCACACCCATGTCTTTATGGAGAGATATGGGTTTTTTTGGTATCTTGTTCAGTGTGTGTAAAATGGAAAAGCTATGTAAAATGATCCTCACATAGTTGACATCTTGAATTAAATCTATACACATAATAAAAGTGAAAATATGTATGTGTGTATGTGGCTGGGGTGTCCACTTCCACAGACAAGTTCTCACTTCCACAAATAACTTATTGCTCCCACCACTCAGGACACACCAATGGTCCTCCCTCAAATGACATTGCAGGTTATAGCGAGCGCCATAAACATGTCCAAGAGCCCTGCCATTGTCCTCCACAAACACCATCCTGCCCACCACCCAGGACAATTTAATCTTACATTTTCTGTTTTTCCACCACCACAGACATCCCAGTGTTTCTTGCTGCCTCCATTCGTGTGGAATTATTATTATTATTATTATTATTATTATTATTATTATTATTATTATTTCCGAGTGAAAGCTTTCATATGGGGACCATTTCATCCTAGATTTTCTGTTTTTCCTCCACCACAGACATTCCAGTGTTGCTTACTCTCTCCATTCGTGTGGAATTCTTCTTCTTCTTCTTCTTCTTCTTCTTCTTCTTATTATTATTATTATTATTATACCCAAGTGAAAGCTTTCATACGGGGACCATTTCATCCTAGATTTTCTGTTTTCCCTCCACCACAGACACCCCAGTGTTTCTTACCCTCTCCATTCATGTGGAATTATTATTATTATTATACCCAAGTGAAGGCTTTCAGACGGGGACAATTTCATCCTAGATTTTCTGTTTTTCCTCCACCACAGACATCCCAGTGTTTCTTACTCTCTCCATTCATGTGGAATTATTATTATTATTATTATACCCAAGTGAAAGCTTTCACACGGGGGCCAATTTCCTCCTAGATTTTCTGTTTTTCCTCCACCACAGACACCCCAGTGTTTCTTAATCCCTCCATTTGTTATTATTATTATTATTATTATTATTATTATTATTATACCCTAGTGAAGGCTTTCAGACGGGGCCAATTTCATCCTAGATTTTCTGTTTTTCCTCCACCACAGACATCCCAGTGTTTCTTACTCTCGCCATTCGTGTGGAACTATTATTATTAGTATTATTATTATACCCAAGTGAAGGCTTTCAGACGGGGCCAGTTTCATCCTAGATTTTCTGTTTTTTCTCCACCACAGACACCCCAGTGTTTCTTACTCTCTCCATTCGTGTGGAATTATTATTATTATTATTATTATTATTATTATTATTATTATTATACCGAAGTGAAGGCTTTCATACAGAGACCATTTCATCCTAGATTTTCTGTTTTTCCTCCACCACAGACATCCCAGTGTTTCTTACTCTCTCCATTCGTGTGGTATTATTATTATTATTATTATTATTATTATTATTATACCCAAGTGAAGGCTTTCAGACGGGGCCAGTTTCATCCTAGATTTTCTGTTTTTCCTCCACCACAGACATCACAGTGTTCTTTACTCTCTCCATTGGTGTGGAACGGCCCTCCCTCCAATGTCATTGCAGGTTATAGTGAGTACTATGAACATGAGCACCAGAGGCTCCATCAAAGGCCTTGAAGGCAGAGGCAAACCGGGACCCAGGAGAGCCTTTTGTGACTGCGCTCTGAGCTCGAGCAATTCATATGGAAATAACACACACTATGTTAATTGCCCCGGCTCTTTATTTTTTTCAAAGCTTCAAGTCAATAAAATGTTCTGTCTTGTTACAGCCTTTTTTATCCTGCAAGGTTTATAGCCAACACTCTAGAATTAAATATGAAAGATTTCCATAATGCGGATCGTTCCTGTGTTAAGTGCTCACTTCGAGGGGGCCGACGGGTTGCCACAATTGCAGCTGTGCCTCTCCGTCCCCCCTTCTCTTTCCTTCATGTCTGCCTGACCCTTTTATTTGGCACCCATTGTTCCTCCGCTGAATAAACTGCCTTTGCAGGCCTACAAAGTGAGCCGGGGGAGAGCTCCCCAACCACCCCTCCTTGGAATTTGGGTGTTTAATTCGGTTTTGTTTGAAGAAGGCGGCCTCTGTCATTTTCGATCTCGTTTTGAGGAGGGGGTTTGTATGCAGAAGCACAAAGCGCAATTAAAATACAGTTATATATTCTCCTAGTTATTAAAGCTTGGATTAACATGACATAAAGTTTTGTCTGGGGACTTCTTTGCTATGGCTCGGGGAGCATTTCTGTGTGACAGTAATAGGCTCCAGTTAATATACTTGAATGATACTAGAATTTGCGTCCTGCGACAGAACAAAAGGGGTTTATTTGAAGCTTGCCTTACAAAGGTGGAATTATCATTGCGAACAATCCGCGGAGATCAGGGCTTAATTATTGTATCTTGTGTTCCTTCAGTATAATCAAGTGAAGTCAGGGGAGCCATTCTCTTCTTCCACCGTTCCTAACCACAGGAACAAGTGGGCAGCTCCGCAGTCACCGGAGAAGAGGTTTCCATTCTCTTTAGCAGGTTTTTTGGGAGGAGGGGTCTCCTTGGCTTCTAAGTTTCCTTGCCACCTCACCATGGATGCTGTTTGTTGTCCTGTTTGTCTTTCAAGAACAGCCTTAAGACACTGTGGCAAGTAAATAAAAACTGCTTTACTTCAGCAAAACATAAAGTACAGCACACTCAGTAAAAAAAAGGTAAAGGTTTCCCCTGACGTTAAGTCCAGTCGTGACCGACTCTGGGGGTTGGTGCTCATCTCCATTTCTAAGCCGAAGAGCCGGCGTTGTCCATAGACACTTCCAAGGTTATGTGACCGGCATGACCGCATGGCGCGCCATTAGTAGTATAATGCAAAATAAAGCCATGAAGTCTTACTTCAGATAAAGAAACAGCAATAAATCCAGAGCAGGCACAAGGAGAGCGAAGGCATTAGATTCAGTTTGTTACCAGCAAGAGCTGGCTGCACCTGCTTCTGCTTTATAGCCCTGAGTCCCCACATAGCTGCTAGGGCAGTTCCTAATTACTCAGCTGCATTTCTGGCAGCTAATCTAGCTGAACGACGTCTCTCCTCTGTTTCCTTTCGCCTCTCCAGGAATGATGGTACTAGCAGAGTCTCCTCCTCAGACTCCAACTCACCCTCAGATTCTTGAACACTTCCCTGCTCCCCTTCCTCTTCTGAAGAAGAGGAATCCCGGACAGGTGTAAAACTTGCTCAGAGACTTGAAAATACAGTAGAGACCCGCTTATCCGACTTCTGCTTATCCGACACTCCGTATTAGCCAATGCCCGGGATGCTCTCCCTCCCTCGCTCACCCCCTCCCGGGCCAGCGCAACAAAAGTGGCAGTGGCCTTTTGCCCTGCTCTCTTGCTCACTCGCCAAGCCGGGTCCTGGGTCTGCTGCCACTGCCGCCATTGCTGCTGGGACCAGCCTGCTGAGTGAGTGATTGAGCGAGGGAGGAAGGGCCTTTGCCGCCTGCCATCGCTCCCGCTCATTCACTTACTCTCCAAGCTGGGTCCTGGTTCTGCCCTTGCTGCCGATGAGCCAACAAGCTGAACAAGTCAACAAGCCAACAAGTCCAGTCATGTCTGACTCTGGGGGTTGGTGCTCATCTCCATTTCTAAGCCAAAGAGCCGGCGTTGTCCATAGACACTTCCAAGGTCATGTGGCCACTGGCATGACTGCATGGAGCGCCGTTACCTTCCCGCCGGAGCGGTACCTATTGATCTACTCACATTGGCATGTTTTCGAACTGTTAGGTTGGCAGGAGCTGGAGCTAACAGCGGCCGCTCTCGCCACTCCCGGGGTTTAAACCTGGGACCTTTCGGTCTGCAAGTTCAGCAGCTCAGTGCTTTAACACACTTTGCCACTGTATAACACTATAACTACTAAAATAATATATAAATAGCATTCCTACTTTGCGGATTTTCACTTATGGAGAGTGGTCCTGGAACGTAACCCCTGAGATAAGTGAGGGAACGTTGTACTGGTGTTTCATCTCAGATGGCATTCTGGGGGGAACTGTGTGTCTGCAAGACAGGAGTGGGCCTGGTCCCCCCTTCCGGCCCCCAAAGCAGGGCCAATCTGCCTCTGCTTCCTTTGGCAATTCGCCCCATGGTTAATTCCTTCCAATGCAGCTCTGCCAGCCGTAATAACAGCCACTGACCCTGACTTTTGAAGATCATTGCTGACGTAGATAGTACCAGGAAGCGAAGGGTGTCAGATTTCCAATAAGGATAACTTCTGGTGGCTGCGGCCCATCCATTTAGTGGAAATAAAAATCTAAATACCACAATGACTTCTGTGTTACTCCAGTGCTAGCGGAGGGTAATTAAAAATTAGCTGAAGCGTGTTGCCTTGTGCGTTTTCAAGTGAGTAGCAAATTATCTGTCAAAATGATGAGCACTTTCATTACTGACGTGGATAAACTCAATTTCCCCGCCAATAAGTGAAGAGATCACCCTTTTTGTGTGTGTGTGAAAGGCGTCTCGGCAAAGACCGTCCTAGTCTTGTTCTCTCAGTGTTACAGGTAGTGATTAGAGTTGTGCATGGAAACGGTTTCCCTCTGTTTTTCGTTACAGTAGTCTCACTTATCCAACACTCGCTTATCCAACGTTCTGGATTATCCAACGCATTTTTGTAGTCAATATTTTCAATAAATCATGATATTTTGGTGCTAAATTCTTAAATACAGTAATTACTACATAGCATTGTTTTGTATTGAACTACTTTTTCTGTCAAATTTGTTGTATAACATGATGTTTTGGTGCTTAATTTGTAAAATCGTAACCTAATTCGATGTTTAATAGACTTTTCCTTGATCCTTCCTTATTATCCAACATATTCGCTTATCCAACGTTCTGCTGGCCCGTTTATGTTGGATAAGTGAAACTCTACTGTACTTTCGTTCCTTCGGGAGCACGTAACGGGAAAGCCCCTTCCCCTACAAAAATCATCTCGACATGAAAGCAAGTGGGATCCAATCCCAGCTCCTTGCCTACTTTTCAGCATCACAGTTTAATATTTTTTTATTAATCCCTAGAGAACTAAAAGAAAACCCTAATTTCCTGAAAACGACCTCCATTTACCTCTCCTCTTCCAGGAGGTCATTGCTCTTCCTTACCTGGAAGTGGGAACTTGGGAAACCTCCTTAAAATGCCTTAGAAGAGTGTGGCTGCTGGGTTATGCATGCGCATGCGCCTGCCTGCAACTGAGAGTGTCTTCTAGAGTAAGAACCAGCTTTAAGAACTTGTTGCCTCCTTTAAGTGCCTTGGGATGGAAAGAGTAGGTAGTCAGACTCTCCGCTTCCGACATCCCCGTTGCCTCGGCACTCTAAGAGGATTTCACAAGACCAGTCGCACTCGTTGCAATGGTGTAGTAAAGATGGATCATATTTTACGAGGGCTATCCAGAAAGTAGGTTACGTTTTGGATTTTAAAAAGGGCAAAGTATAGGATAAATCATTTACCATATGCAGCTAAAAGACACATCCCAAAACTACAATCTCATGTAATCCCCATTGAAATTTAGCCATGTTTCATATAGATATATGAGCTTGAAAAGTACTGCCCCAGTAAATTTGCCGCCTCTCTCCTCCGTTTCCAACAATGGGGGCGTGGCTGGCAGCGCAGCGTTTTGGCTACGCTGCAGGAAGGGAGAAGGGGGAAGAGCTGAGGACACAAGAAAGGAATTTACTGGGGCAGTACTTTTCAAACTCATTTATCTATATGAAACGTGGCTAAATTTCAATGGGGATTACATGAGATTGTAGTTTTGGGATGTGTCTTTCAGCTGCGTATGGTAAATGATTTCTCCTATACTTTGTCCTTTTTAAAATCCAAAATGTAACCTACTTTCTGGATAGCCCTCGTAGTTCTTGGGGACCACTGGTGGTCCATGGACCCCAGGTTTGGAGCCACTGCTATGAAGCAATCTCTCATTGAGGCCCTGACTATACGAAATAGGAAGCCTAGCATGAGCATGAGCCAAGGAGACTGCACAGCGTCCTCATGAGATTGAGATAATGGGCAAATGGCAGCTTTCCAAATGGTGTTAGATTACAAGAACCAGCATCTCTCACCATCCAGAGTTGAGAAGAGTTGTAGTCCAGCAACACCTGGCGCGGTTCAATTTGCTCACCATTGCCATCTCTTTGTCTCTGAACAACACTCCCTCCCTCGCTCTCCATGCCTGGGATATTTTATGTGCCTTCTAACGTGTTTTGATAACTCCCATTAAGCAGCCTCCGTTTGGAGATTGGCTCAGGTGGGGAAAAATAATTTCAATATGCAAGTCCGTCAGAGGGAGAAGGTGGGGGGACGGACGGACGGGGAGAATCAGACAGGAAATATAACTAACCTGCTTTTCTTTCCAGCTGTGGGAAACATAGATAAAATTGTCTCTGCTAATAAACAAGACTCTCATTTCGCACCTGAGCCTTTCTGTGAAACCGGCCATAGCAATTGTTCATTTCTTAATATATATTATTTTTCCGCCAGAACTTTGTGGGATGGAAAAAAAAGTCCTTCATGCATCGGGAGCCAGCGTAATGTAATACTTGTCTTATCTTCACACTTACTCAGCAGGTATTTACAAAAGGGCAGGGGGAAAGTCTTTCAACTCAATCCTGTTAACTCTGCACAGGATGTGTCCGGATCAGATATGCTTACCTGCGTCTGTCCTACCTCGGGGCCGTGCGTCGCTTTGCCTCCTCATCCGATGTATTTCCTTTCCTAAGAAACCTTATTGACTTTGTGCTGCTCGGTGTCTTTAGGGCTACAAATGAAAAAGCTGTGACAACATGATGCCTTACGAGAGCGATCTGTAACTCCCTCTCTTGTTATAGACCAGTATGATGGAAGCGGTCCAGGCGCAACAGCCAGCTTTCCCCCAGCTGTAGCTTGGCATGAGCTCATCCATTCTCTGCTACTCAGCTGGGAGCCTTAGCAACGCCAGCCTGGTTTTGTGAGTGGCATGTTGACCAGCGGCGGGTTGTGAGATCCCAGTGGGATGGGGAGGGTTTGCTATAGCGTTCCTTCAAACAATGCGTGTTTGAAGCATTGCCTTCAAAGTCTAGAGAGTGCCGCAGGGTGGTAGCTAGTGCATACCACTTTGGATCCCGCTGGGCCATTTCCCTCCTTCCTCCTTACGTTTATAACTTCTTGTGGTCTAGGCATGCATACTCCTCTCACTACACCTTAGGAATCTCCTGTATCCCTAGATCCTCTTGTTTCTTTTCTCAGTGTTAAATTCAAAATACCATCTTGGAACAGCGGTTCTCAACCTTCCTAATGCCGCAACCTTTTCAATACAGTTCCTCATGTTGTGGTGACCTCCAACCATAACATTATTTTCGTTGCTACTTCATAACTGTAATTTTGCTACTTATCGCGGGGGTTATGTTCCAGGACCACCCGTGAAAAGTGAAAATCCGCGAAGTAGGGATGCTGTATGCTACCGAGCCCAATTCAAAGTGCTGGTCTTGACCTATAAAGCCCTAAACGGTTCTGGCCCAAACTACTTGTCCGAACGTATCTCCTCCTATGAACCTACTATGTTGTTAAGATCATCTGGAGAGGCCCTGCTCTCGGTCCCACGTGTCTCACAGGCGTGGCTGGTGGGAACGAGGGACAGGGCCTTCTCAGTGGTGCTTATTTCCCATGCTCTGTGCATTAGTGTAAAGACATGTAAGCCCCTGTGACCTTCCCCCGGGCTGTTTATTTGGGATTATTGTGCTCTCTGTACTTGGTCCTTGCTGTGTTTGTGCAGCCCTCCGTTTAGCCTTTTGGCGGTTCCCTGTGGTCGTGGGTAATATAGTGTTCGCCAGGCTGTTGTTCCCCTCCCCCAGTGGATCTAGTTTAAAGTGCGCCTGATGAGGTTTGTGAGTCTGTGTGCAAAAAGATGTTTTCCTACTTGTGTGAGATGCACCCCATCACTTGCCAGTAGTCCATCCTCTTGGAAGAGTATGATCAAGAGTATGACCATGATCAAGGAAGCCAAAATGCTCCTCTTGACACCATTTTCTGAGCCAGTTATTGACCTGTACTATTTTTCCGGCCCTTGTAGAGCCGTGTCCTACAACGGGGAGGAGGGATGAAAAGATCACATGTACATTATACAGTTTTAGCTTTGTTCCCAGAGCTCGAAAATCATTTGTGATCTTTTGAAAAGTATGCCTAGCGGTGTCATTGGTTCCTACATGAATCAACATAAGGTGGGGAGGGTGATGGGGCTTTAGGAGCCTGCTGAGCCTCTGAGTGATATGGTGTATTTTATTGAATGTATTTTGGGCAATGTAATTGCCGACTGTTGTAAGCCGTCCTGAGTCCCTCCGGGTGAGAAGGGCGGGGTAAAAATGATGTAAATAAATTAATATATTTATGTTGTTTACAATCTCACTGGCAAGTAGCGTCACTGTCTCCTCCTCACCTCTCAAGCACGCGCATGCCTTGTGAGGCAAAAACAATGTTGCGGTGACCCCCAACCATAAAATATTTTCGTTGCTCTCTTCCGAGTTCTCCACGTTTCCCAGCGTGGCCCGGCTGGAGCGGCGGCAGAAGCAGGAGCCTGGCCACCTCTTCCAGGCACCTGCTTCTGCCGCCATTGCCGCCAACCCTCACTCTCTCACCCACCCTCCCTCGCTCACTCACCAGGCTCACTCACTGGTCCTTCCCCACCAAACTTCGCTCTTCTGTTTTGCAAATGCTTGGAAGGAAGGTTATGGCGACTGTATTTGTATGGGGTTTATGCGATGATGTCAGAACGCCAGGTACTCGTATGTGGGCGTATCTGCGTGTGAGAATGATAGAGGAGTAACTTTTCCAAGTGCTATCTGTAGGGTAGCCCACCTACGTCTGTCACTCGAACTTGAAACACATTTATGTCACAAGAGAGGACAAGGATGTACAGAGGTAAAGGCATGGGGTTAAAATGATACCTGAAACATATACTAAGCATCCAAAGAGAAAAGGAGGGGGGAGTTGATACAGATTGAATATTGAGATCAATATGCTCGGTCTGTTGAATTTGCAATCTCACCAACCAAGAGATGGAGGCTGATAACCAGGTATGAAGGTGTTCCTTCTGCAAGCTTCACCGTCTCATTGGAATGCATACCTTGGGGTCGTGTTTTTGCTCCTTTGCCTGCTGCAGAGCTGCAGTTTATAATGTCATTGATTTTGATCTTTGCCTGTAGATTTTGGAAGGATATTTGTGTGTGTGTGTTGTTGGACGTTGCACCATCTTAAGTCATATAGACAAAACAGAAGACTTTGATTTAACCCCTTGTGTGGTCTCGCCTTTTCTTCCACTAATAGCATTAAGCACCTGAATTGGCAACTCTTAATGGAATTCTTAAATTACAGCAAGATATTGTTTCCTCCCCAGACTAAATCCAATTGCTAGTCCCAGCGAAAGCACATCCATTCAACCAACTGCTGGATAATAAATTAACAGTTACCCAAATCCCATGGATTCGGTCACTCTGCTCTATTTGCAACTATGATGCCTCTGGGTCCAGGCAATGGCATTGATTCCAATGATGCCAATGAAATATCCTAGCATATGAAAAGGGATCTAACGTTGGTTTGGTTCAAGCGCTCTTGCACGGAGTCAGCCCTACCATTTTAGCCATTTTCAGGAATTATCGAGTTCTGCTAGCGTTCAATCTCTTGGATTCGTGTTGCATATAGAGACAGTGAAAATAGACCAGGTGCTCTCTAATATTTCCTTTAAATGATGATATTCTTAAGATTCAATTTTTATCGTCGTATTTACAGCCTATGAAAATGAAGGCTGTCGTTACACAGTTTTGCTAGACGCCGTATAAATTTGCAGAGTTGCTCTTCTGTTGCTTAGCAAGGGTACGTATTAACCTGTAAGCGAACCGAGTCCTTGCAACAAATGCTATTTCAATGTAGTCAGTGTCAGTTGTTTGCATACAAGGTCAACTCTCGTTGGTTTTCAACGAGCGTAATATTTTGCCAACTCTATTGCAACAGAGTCTCGCTTATCTGACTTAAACTGGCGGGCAGAATGTTGGATAAGTGAAATTGTTGGATAATAGGGCGGGTGTAGAAGAAGGAGCCCCTTCCCGCATTTCTGGGGAAGAGGCTTCTCCTCCTCTTCCTCGGCAGGCTGGCCATCAGGAAGAGGAGGAGGAAACTTCTGTCCCCGCTGCTCCTTCGCTCTCCCGCCCTCTCTCCCTCACTCTCTCAGTCTTTTACTCACTCACCAGGCCAGGTCCCGGCAGCGACGGCGGCAGCACCAAGACCTGGCCTGGTGAGTGAGTGAGTGAGCAAGCAAGGGAGGGAGGGCCTTTGTCTTCCTCCTTCGCTCAGCTGCCCTCGCTCGCTCGCTCACTCACTCACTCACCAGGCCGGGTCCTGGCAGTGACAATGGCAGCAACAGGACCTGGCCTGGTGAGTGAGTGAGTGAGTGAGCAAGCGAGCAAGGTAGGGAGGGCCTTTGTTGTCCTCCTTCACTCGGCTGCCCTCCCTCGCTCTCTCACTCACTCACTTAACAGGCCAGGTCCTGGCAGTGACGGCGTCATCACCAGGACCCGGCCTGGTGAGTGAGTGAGCAAGCAATGGAGGGAGGGCCTTTGTTGTCCTTCGCTCGGCTGCCCTCCCTCCCTCACTTACTCACTCACCAGGCCGGGTCACGACAGCGATGGCAGCAGCACCAGGACCTGGCCTGGTGAGTGAGTGAGTGAGTGAGTGAGCGAGCAAGGGAGGGAGGGCCTTTGTTGTCCTCCTTCGCTTGGCTGCCCTCCCTCGCTCGCTCGCTCGTTCACCAGGCCAGGTCCCGGCAGCGATGGCAGCAGCACCAGGACCCGGCCTGGTGAGTGAGTGAGCAAGCAATGGAGGGAGGGCCTTTGTTGTCCTCCTTCGTTCGGCTGCCCTCCCTCCCTCCCTCACTTACTCACTCACCAGGCCGGGTCACGACAGCGATGGCAGCAGCACCAGGACCCGGCCTGGTGAGTGAGTGAGTGAGTGAGTGAGCAAGCAAGGGAGGGAGGGCCTTTGTCTTCTTCCTTCACTCAGCTGCCCTCCCTCCCTCACTCACTCACCAGGCCGAGTCATGGCAGTGACGGCGGCAGCACCAGGACCCGGCCTGGTGAGTGAGTGAGTGAGTGAGCAAGCAAGGGAGGGAGGGCCTTTGTCTTCTTCCTTCGCTCAGCTGCCCTCCCTCCCTCACTCACTCACCAGGCCGGGTCCTGGCAGTGACGACGGCAGCACCAGGACCCGGCCTGGTGAGTGAGTGAGTGAGTGAGTGAGTGAGCAAGCGAGCAATGGAGGGAGGGCCTTTGACTTCCTCCTTTGCTCGGCTGCCCTCCCTCCCTCGCTTAGTCACTCTCCAGGCCGGGTCTCGGCAGTGATGGCAGCAGCACCAGGGCCTGGTGAGTGAGCAAGCGAGTGAGCAAGGGAAGGCCTTTCCACCCTCCGCTTACCTGCCTGCCCTCCCTCGCTCAATCACTCACTCTCCAGGCCGGGTCCCAGCAGCAACAGTGGCAAAACCAGGATCCGGCGCCGGATAATACGGTGTGTCGGATGAGTGGAAGTCGGATAAGCGGGACTCTACTGTACTTCGGATCTTTCATTGAATGGCCTTGCACCTTCAAAGCATTGAATGGCATTGAATAGCTTTGCCTCTTCAAAGCCTGGCTGCTTCCTGGCTGGGGGAATCCTTTGTTGGGAGGTGTTATCTGGCCCTGGTTGTTTCCTGTCTGGGATAGTATGTAGGTTGTGTTTCTTCATCAGCTTCCCTACACGGTCAGTGTTTCCCTTGATGTATGGTAAGAACACTTTTCCTCTGGGTTGAACTTTGTCTTTCCTCTCGTGGCTCGTTCTTGGCTTTGCGTCAGAAAGGTTGCGTTGTTGCTGTGTGCCCTCAAGTCCTCCTTGACTTATGGTGACCTCAGATGACCCCATCAAGCAATTCCTTGGCAAGGCTTGTTCAGAGGGCATTTGCTCTTGCCTTCCTCTGAAGCTTCCTTCGGCTTCTCCGCCTTCATATAGTACTTTCAGCTCTCTCTTCATTACCTAGTGTGTTCTAAGTAAGAGGGTTAAAAAATAAATAAATAAGGAATCCCCCTGGAAGGTCAACTTATGTACAATGTGTTGTCAAAGGCTTTCATGGACGGAATCACAGAATGGTTGTGTGTTTTCCGGGCTGTATGGCCATGCTCCAGAAGTAGTCTCTCCTGACGTTTCGCCCACATCTACGGCAGGCATCCTCAGAGGTTATGAGGTATTGTGAGGTTCTGAGGATGCCTGCTGTAGATGTGGGCAAAACGTCAGGAGAAAATACTTTTGGAACATGGCCATACAGCCCGGAAAACACAAAACAACCAAACGCTTGTACAGAGTTTATTCTTTCTCTGAACCTGAGTTTCCGTTTCCCTGGCACAATGTACGTGCAAATCCATTCAGCAATGGTTGAGGCAGAACAGATGTGTGCTCTTTGAAAATGAAACCCAAATAAGAATTAGGACCTCTGACCATCTGCCTGGCTTAATATTATCCAGTTCTGTTCCTCACATTTAGCCTATAGGCAATGACTGGTTTGTGTAAATTCTGAGTAATTAAACTCCTCAACATTTGTTAGAGGTTATATATACGAGGGTGGAATGAAAAGTAATGCCTCCACCTTCGTAACTCCTCAACAGATGGCAGTCCTGGTCTGCGGCAGGTTCTGGCTTGTTCAGTAGACTCTCCTCTACAGTTCCATTTGGAGGGAAGCCTTAGCATTGAATGGTTGTGTTGTTAAAGTGCCAAGTATGGAACCCTGCGCAGATGGAGAAAGCCTTAGCATTGAACAGTTGTGTTGTTAAAGTGTGAAGTATGGAACCCTGCTCAGACGGGGAAGCCTTAGCATTGAACAGTTGTGTTGTTAAAGTGCGAAGTATGGAACCCTGCGCAGACAGGGAAGCCTTAGCATTGAACAGTTGTGTTGTTAAAGTGCGAAGTATGGAACCCTGCACAGACGGGGAAGCCTTAGCATTGAACGGTTGTGTTGTTAAAGTGCCAAGTATGGAACCCTGCTCAGACGGGGAAGCCTTAGCATTGAACAGTTGTGTTGTTAAAGTGCGAAGTATGGAACCCTGCACAGACGGGGAAGCCTTAGCATTGAACAGTTGTGTTGTTAAAGTGCGAAGTATGGAACCCTGCGCAGACGGGGAAGCCTTAGCATTGAACAGTTGTGTTGTTAAAGTGCGAAGTATGGAACCCTGCACAGACGGGGAAGCCTTAGCATTGAACGGTTGTGTTGTTAAAGTGCGAAGTATGGAACCCTGTGCAGACGGGGAAGCCTTAGCATTGAACGGTTGTGTTGTTAAAGTGCGAAGTATGGAACCCTGCGCAGACAGGGAAGCCTTAGCATTGAACAGTTGTGTTGTTAAAGTGCGAAGTATGGAACCCTGCGCAGACGGGGAAGCCTTAGCATTGAACGGTTGTGTTGTTAAAGTGCGAAGTATGGAACCCTGCACAGATGGAGAAGCCTTAGCATTGAACGGTTGTGTTGTTAAAGTGCGAAGTATGGAACCCTGCGCAGACGGGAAAGCCTTAGCATTGAACAGTTGTGTTGTTAAAGTGCGAAGTATGGAACCCTGCACAGACGGGGAAGCCTTAGCATTGAACGGTTGTGTTGTTAAAGTGCGAAGTATGGAACCCTGCGCAGACGGGGAAGCCTTAGCATTGAACAGTTGTGTTGTTAAAGTGCGAAGTATGGAACCCTGCACAGACGGGGAAGCCTTAGCATTGAACAGTTGTGTTGTTAAAGTGCGAAGTATGGAACCCTGCGCAGACGGGGAAGCCTTAGCATTGAACGGTTGTGTTGTTAAAGTGCGAAGTATGGAACCCTGCACAGATGGAGAAGCCTTAGCATTGAACGGTTGTGTTGTTAAAGTGCGAAGTATGGAACCCTGCGCAGACGGGAAAGCCTTAGCATTGAACAGTTGTGTTGTTAAAGTGCGAAGTATGGAACCCTGCACAGACGGTTGGCCAATGCGCAGATGGTCGTCCAAGGATTATTTCTGCATTTGATTCATTAAAATATTCCAAACCCAAGTAATGAAGGTGGAGGCAGTATTTTTCATTCAACTCTCAGATATTTGTGTGTGTGTGTAACTTTTTTACCCTATACATTGAAACATCCCACCTTGTTTTTGATGCAAACCTCAGCAGCCTCCTTTTTGACTCGCGAAGCACATCCTGACCTCATGGCGAGCCAATTTGATGAAGACTTTGCAGCAATTAATTATAAAATCATTTCAGACGGAGACAGACCGCATGTTGTAGCGTCCCAGCTGGACTGAAAGGCTTTCGACTTCCACCTGTCCTCTCTTCCTAGGAACTGCTAAACATCCAGAAGTGACTGTTTCACTTCTCCGGGAAGGTGGGGTTGGGCAAGGATCTGTGTGTTTCATCTCCATTTCCCGTATTGTTTGGGAGAAGGAAATAGGTTGCGGCTCTCGAGTCCTCATACTGTTAATCTGCACACAAACCCCGTGAAGGGAAAAAGAATTATTCCTGCTGACGAGGGCTAATGTTCCGTGAAAATAAAAACGCAAGCTGCTTTGCACCTGGTTTGCTAAAGTGCTGAAGGAGCAATGTTCCCTCCAGCAACTCGGTGGTTGCGTCAAGGAGGCTCCAGTCCGTGGCCGCCTCTTGGCCACGGGGCTACTTGCCCAGGAGTCTGTTCACACCTATAGAATTATAGCACAATTATTCCACTTCGATGGCCATTGTTCCCTCCTAAGGAATCGTGGGGTTTGTCATTTGGAGAGGCACATCTATATATATAAAAGGGTAATGGAGTCACGGCGCCGGACAAAACAACTAAACTAAATGCCCCACAACCTCGAAAATTGACAGCACAACCTCTCATCCACGCCTCTACGTTCATACAACAAAAAGAAAAGAAAAATTAAGTCCTAGCCACAGCAACGCACGGCCGGGCACAGCTAGTGTAGCTATATTTAGCTTTTTCGGAGTCCAGAAAATGGCTATTCTTTCGTTTTTGTTGCGTTTGTCCTAGTTGGTTGGCATCCCAATTGGGCCACCATTGCTACTAAATTGTTTGTATACTGTTGTATTTTATTGTATACTAGCTGTGCCCGGCCACGTGTGATGTATTTTCAGATGATGCGTGCGGATCTCAGTAGGGTGGCCTTTTGTAGTTGGCAGATCGTGATTTTGTCAATGTCTATTGTTTCCAAATGCCGGTTGAGATCTTTTGGCACGGCACCCAGTGTGCCCATCACCACCGGGACCACCTGCACTGGTTTCTGCCACAGTCTTTGCAGTTCAATCTTGAGGTCCTGAGAGCGGCTGAGTTTTTCCTGTTGTTTTTCGTCAATGCGACTGTCACCTGGGATGGCGACATCAATGATCCAAACCTTTTTCTTTTCCACAACTGTGATGTCTGGTGTGTTGTGTTCCAGAACTTTGTCAGTCTGGATTTGGAAGTCCCACAGTATCTTTGCGTGTTCATTTTCCAATACTTTTGCAGGTTTGTGATCCCACCAATTCTTTACTGCTGGGAGGTGGTACTTGAGGCATAAGTTCCAATGGATCATTTGGGCCACGTAGTTGTGCCTCTGTTTGTAGTCTGTCTGTGCGACTTTCTTACAGCAGCTGAGGAGATGATCCATGGTTTCGTTGGTTTCCTTGCAGAGTCTGCATTTTGGGTCATCAGCTGATTTTTCAATCTTAGCCTGAATGATCTTCTATCCATTTTCCCCATTCAGAACCCATTTTTGGAGTAGACTATGGGGCTGCCTGATAGTTTGGATTTGCAGAATGGTGTTGATTTAAAAACTGGGTTGCTGTGAGTTTTCCAGGCTATATAGCCGTGTTCCAGAAGCATTGTCTTCTGACATTTTGCCCACATCTATGGCGGGCATCCTGGGCAACGTCTATGTAGACAGCCGATTCTCTCACACCGCAATATCTTCTGACACAGAGGTTGTGAAATCTGTTGGAATCTAGGCAAGTGGGACTTCCGAAGCCTCCTTCCCCATCTCAGCCGAGCTTGTTCGGTGGATTATTCAGCGACGTTTTATTTACATAAAGCTCGTCACATTTTGGCTGGGATTAGAGGGAAGCAGTACATTGTGTGACATTCTGTCAGTTCTGTGTTGTGAAAAAAGCCATATTGACACTGATGGCTGTTTAACATACTCCAGATTCTGTTTTTGAAGAGAGCGCTCTGTTTCGGAAGTGGGCTCCGTGCCCTTCTGCTGCTCAGACTCCGGGGTTTTGTCGGCGATGGGATTCCACCTGTGCCGGGAAAAGCGAACAAAGCCTGTTACCCTGGGAAAAAAGGGACGTTGGGAAATTTCTAAGTCAAAGAGCCGGCGTTGTCCGTAGACACCTCCAAGGTCATGTGGCCAGCATGACTGCTTGGAGCACCATTACCTTCCCACCGAAGCGGTACCTATTGATCTACTCACATTGGCATGTTTTCAAACTGCTAGGTTGGCAGAAGCTGGGGCTAACAGCGGGTGCTCACTCCTCTCCCTGGATTCGAACCTGCAATCTTTCGGTCCACTGCGACACCGGGGGCTCCACATGAAAATAAATATCCACCTGTAAATCAGTAGGTCCCTCCTAGGTTCATTAAACGTTGGCTGGGATTGCTTCTATTAATTTTGAGCAGAGGATGAGGAGGTTGTTTAATTGCTATCCCTCTGAAACCATTGCTAGGTATACCTAACAGTGTTTAACACTGGGTTGCTGTGAGTTTTCCAGACTGTATGGCCATGTTCTAGAAGCATTCTCTCCTGATATTTCACCCACATCTGTGGCAGGCATCCTCAGAGGTTGTGAGGTCTGTTGGAAACTGTGCAAGTGGGGTTTATACATCAGTGGAATGTCCAGGGTCGGATTAATAATAATAATAATAATTATAATAATAATTATTATTATTATTATTTTATTATGACACAGCAAACAAGATAGATATGCTGGATTTTATATCACAAAATCACACTTCCCAAGTGTGATACATCACTGTGTGATGTATTTTCGGATGATGCGTGCAGATCCCTGCAGGGTGGCCTTTTGCAGTTGACAGATTGTAATTTTGTCAATGTCTATTGTTTCCAAATGCCGGCTGAGATCTTTATTATTATTATTATTATTATTATTATTATTATTATTATTATTATTATTATTATACATCACACAGTCCTAAACACTTGGGAAGTATTCGACTTATGATTTTGTGATATGAAATCCGCCGTATATCTCTCGTTTGCTATGTCATACTGTGTCTTTGTATAATAATAATACAGTAGAGTCTCACTTATCCAAGCTAAACGGGCCGGCAGAACCTTGGATAAGCGAATATCTTGGATAATAAGGAGGGATTAAGGAAAAGCCTATTAAACATCAAATTAGGTTATGATTTTACAAAACATCATGTTATACAACAAATTTGACAGAAAAAGTAGTTCAATATGCAGTAATATTATCTTGTAATTACTGTATTTACGAATTTAGCACCAAAATATCACGATATATTGAAAACATTGACTGCAAAAATGGCTTGGATAATCCAGAAACTTGGATAAGCGAGGCTTCGATAAGTGAGACTCTACTGTAATAATAATAATAATAATAATAATAATAATAATAATAATAATACATCACACAGTCCTAGACACTTGGTAAGTGTTCGACTTGTGATTTTGTGATACGAAATCCAGCATATCTATCTTGTTTGCTGTGTCATAAAAAAATAATAATAATAATAATAATAATAATAATAATAATAATAATAATAATACATCATACAGTCCTAGACACTTGGGAAGTGTTCGACTTGTGATTTTGTGATACGAAATCCAGCATATCTATCTTGTTTGCTGTGTCATAAAATAATAACAATAATAATAATAATAATAATTGTGCTGTTTTCTGGCATTGTATATTTTTGCCGCTTCTGTGACTGTTCATTTGGGTTTTGATGATTCCGTAGCCCACTTGTCGATGGATGTCCAGAATCAGCAGCATCCACCGCGGTCCTTTTTATCCTGGGCAACGACCGAGCCAGTATAGACTTCGTTTGGGTTTGATTCTCCATAATGCTAATGGGTTAGGTGCTCTTGGTTGTGCTCCTCAGCTGAGGCCTCTCTGGCTTGGTTGGACCTGCCGGTAGTTACACTACCGCCAGCACAGCCCTCAGTCATCATTGGAGCAGCTAAGCCCCCCCACCACGTCAAGGTGGCACCTGCGGGGGGGTGGAGGCACGGACGGGGCCGAAAAAGCTAATCTTCACATGACGTGGATTGACTACAAAAAGGCCTTTGACTCACTCCCACACAGCTGGATCATCAAGTGCCTGGACGCCATCGGGATTTGTAAAACAGTTGGCACCTTCATTGAAAACATGATGGAGCACTGGAAAACTGAACTGTTTGTTGGAAATGAAAGCTATGGACTTGTCAACATCAGGAGAGGAATTTTCCAGGGAGATTCATTGTCCCCTCTGCTTTTCATTATTGCCATGATCCCTCTGTCAACAATCTTACAAAAAACAAATCTCGGCTATCAAATATCTAAGAATTCTCACAAAATTTCACATTTGATGTACATGGATGACCTGAAGCTATATGGGAAAACGGAAACTGAAATCCAGTCTCTGACCAACACTGTCCGAATTTTTAGCACTGATATCAACATGGAGTTTGGTTTGGACAAATGTTCGACAGTGGCATTGAAGAAGGGAAAAATCATTGAAAGTGAGGGCATAAATATGCCCAATGGCCAAACAATAAAGTGTCACCAGCCAGAGGCCTATAAATATCTGGGCATACTACAGCTGGACAACATCAAGCATGAACATGTGAAAACTGTGGTCAGCAAAGAATACACACAAAGGGTCAGAAAAATTCTCAAAAGCAAGCTCAATGGAGGCAACACCATCAAGGCCATAAACACCTGGGCCATACCTGTCATAAGATATACTGCTGGCATTATAAATTGGACACAGGTGGAACTGGACAATTTGGACAGAAAAACAAGAAAACTCATGACCATTCATCACTCACTGCACCCTCGCAGTGATGTTGACCGGCTATATCTGCCTAGAAGATCAGGGGGCAGAGGACTCTTGCAAGTAAAACAAGCAGTCAAAGAAGAAGAACATGCCCTGGAAGAATATGTAGAGCAAAGTGAAGAAGCTGCTTTGATTGAAGTCAAAAATCAGAAACTCCTCAAAACACAGCAGACAAAAAACCAGTACAAGAAAACCGCACTACAAACTAGAGCTGACAGCTGGCACAACAAAACACTGCATGGAAAGTTCCTTGACAAAATTGAAGGAAAAGCTGATAAGGAGAAGACCTGGCTCTGGCTCACGAATGGGACCCTGAAGAAGGAGACGGAAGGCCTGATCCTTGCAGCCCAGGAGCAAGACATCAGGACAAAGGCAATTAAGGCCAAGATCGAAAAATCAGCTGATGACCCAAAATGCAGAGTGTGCAAGGAAACCGACGAAACCATTGATCATATCCTCAGCTGCTGTAAGAAAATCGCACAGACAGACTACAAACAGAGGCACAACTATGTGGCCCAAATGATTCATTGGAACTTATGCCTCAAGTACCACCTCCCAGCAGCAAAGAACTGGTGGGATCACAAACCTGCAAAAGTATTGGAGAATGAGCACGCAAAGATACTGTGGGACTTCCGAATCCAGACTGACAAAGTTCTGGAACACAACACACCAGACATCACAGTTGTGGAAAAGAACAAGGTTTGGATCATTGATGTTGCCATCCCAGGTGACAGTCGCATAGATGAAAAACAACAGGAAAAACTCAGCCGCTATCAGGACCTCAAGATTGAACTTCAAAGACTCTGGCAGAAACCAGTACAGGTGGTCCCGGTGGTGATGGGCACACTGGGTGCCGTGCCAAAAGATCTCAGCCGGCATTTGGAAACAATAGACATTGACAAAATCACCATCTGCCAACTGCAAAAGGCCACCCTACTGGGATCTGCACACATCATCAGAAAATACATCACACAGTCCTAGACACTTGGGAAGTGTTCGACTTGTGGTTTTGCGAAACGAAATCCAGCATATCTATCTTGTTTGCTGTGCCATACAACGTCGTTGTGTTGATAATAATAATAATAATAATAATAATAATAATAATAATAATAATAATAATAATAATACATCATGCAGTCCTAGACACTTGGGAAGTGTTTGACTTGTGATTTTGTGATACGAAAACCAGCATATTTATCTTGTTTACTGTGACATAATAAAATAATAATAATACAACAACAATAATTCTTATTATTGTTATATACCATTCTATCTGACTCAGGTCAGTTCCCAACATAGGTAAAACATTCAATTACTGTCAGAGTAATTTACACAGCAGTAGTTGGATGGAATCAGTGGAACACAGAACGAAGAGACATCAGAGACGATAGTAAAACTATATACAAAGTTTTACCGTACATGACAAACAGACTTGCAGACAATGGACACAGGACTTGACTTCTCAGCAGACAGCAGAACAGAACTGATGCAATCAGTAATGCATACATACTTGTGTCTGGACACTCCCCAGTTCCAGCCACACATCAAGGTCATCACAGCTTCTCAGTAATTAACTCTTTCCAGACTATAGTACACTCTGGATGATGCAATCAGTATGCAATACAAACAAGGCACAAATTTCATTTAAACACTATCAATACACAAATCCCACATTAACAATTACTAGTACCAAACATGTAACATCCGCCACAATAAAGCATCGATGTAATTACTGTGACACAACATATTCATACAAAGTAAGACCAGTTCAATACGGACCCATTGGGTAAGATTCAACTACCAATGGACACGATTCCAGGGGTAGACATTATGAGACTCTGGGCCAGGGCTAGTGCCACGAAGTAACATATGGATGGGTGTGGGTAAGGTGCAAACTAGGTTTCTCGATCCCACGGCCTGTTGGGCCACTATAAGAGGGTTAGACTAGTCCAATGGAAGTGGGCAAAGTGCAGGCAACATATCGCGAAATCCATCCCTTCGCTTAGACCTGGATAGATACAGATAACGGGGACAGAAGTCCCATTAAAAGAATGGAATGTCGGTGTGTTTTGATAAAGATCCTATTTCCTACCATGCTGGATGGAATGCATTATATAAACCCGCCACATCGGCCAAGACATTCCTCAAAAGAGAGGAGAGACATGGGTTGGCAATGTGGCCGGAGGAAAGGAGGAGGGATGCGTCCGGGCAGCTGGGACGAAGAAGAAGAAATCGGTGTTGTTCTTTGGCCGCGTGTTAAATAAAAGAAAGGTGTTTGGGGGCCTTGATCCCAGCAGGTTGCACTTCTTAGATGCTTCCCTTTTCTGAGGAATGCTTTCCACTGTGAGGTCTTTGCTGAGAAGGCTTCTCCAGGCGGCCAGGCTTCTCGAGTCTGAGCGGGACACCTATTTGTACGCTGCTGTTATTATTCCTCAACCCAAGTACATTCTTAGGCCGAGGAGGCCACATTCTGACTTGCTTGAACTGCCAACTTTTCGATCTGCAGGATTGTTCTGCAACAAGTGGTTTATCCCGCTGTGCTAAGCCCGGCCGCAACTTGGCTCATTGCACGGGTTTGGAAACTATGTTCTGGGCCATAGTTTGGTTTCCATCATGAGACATAGCCAGCAACTTGACCCTGATTTCCCTGACCCAGACTCCATTAATAACAAGTACGGTAGAGTTCTGGCTATCCGACATAAACGGGTGGGCGGAATGTCGGATAACTGGAATCTTCGGATAATAGGGAGGCCCTATTATCCCCACCCGGCAAGTGCCTTGTCACTCCAGCCAGTGCCCGCCCGCTTTAGGGAAGCCCGGTAATGCTCACCCGGCTTCTCCAAAGTGCAGGCCTGGGTGCTTGCCGAAGGGAAGAGTCTCATCCCTCCAACAAGCACGTCAGATAATACAGTAGGTCGGATAACCGGATGTCGGATAACCGGAACTGTTGGATTATAGGGGGGCCCTATTATCCCTTCCGGCAAGCCTGGTGCTTGCGGAAGAAAAGAGCCTCCTCCCTTCGGCAAGCACCCGGTTTAGAGAAGCCCAAGCCCGGGCTTCTCCAAAATGTGGGAGCTTGCTGAAGGGAAGAGTCTCATCCCTCCAGCAAGCACGTTGGATAATACGGTAGGTTGGATAACCAGATGTCGGATAGCTGGCAAAGGAAAAAAGCACCCCTGTCCAAAATAGCTGCTTACAAAGGCCACTGCAAACAAGCTGACCCTGTCATAAGACCGCTCAGCTTTGTGGAATCTTTGAATCAATTGTCTGTGGTTTATTATTATTAGCGGAAGGATCTGAAAAGATGCCCAGAGGTTAAAATACTTGTCTATATCCAATTCCACTAGTGAGGCTGGGTGGAGGTCTGCCTCCACTTGTAATCTGCCTTTGCAGAGTTTAATTTATAGAGTAAAGGTAAAGGTTTCCCCTGACATTAAGTCCAGTCATGTCTGACTCTGGGGGTTGGTGCTCATCTCCATTTCTAAGCTGAAGAGCCGGAGTTGTCCGTACACACCTCCAAGGTCATGTGGCCACTGACATGACTGCATGGAGCGCCGTTACCTTCCCGTCGGAACGGTACCTATTGACCTACTCACATTGGCATATTTTAGAACTCTAGTTTGGCAGAAGCTGGGGCTAACGACGAAGCTCACCCTGTCCCGTGAATTCGAACCTCTGACTTTCCGGTCAGCACATTTAACCCGCTGAGCCTCCGCAGCCCCAATCTTTCTATAGGAGTGGCTAAATTTAAAAGAGAAGAATAGGACCAGTTAAATACAGAGCTTTTCTTGCTCTTTATGCATGTTCTTAATGCAAGCCTTGCTAGTTCTCTCCCCCCTTCCCCTAATGCATTTCAGAATGCAAAATGGAATATCTGGAAAAAGACTACAAATATTAACTTGTATTGTGACTAAAAACATCCCTCTCTACCCCACTTGGCTTCTTATTGGTTAGCAAAAGAAGAAAAAGACCCCCTGAGCGTGCTAATATTGCTTTGTAATTTTGGGTTGGTACCAAGATGGTTTTTGGGTTGGTCCTAAAATAGAATCCTTTTGTGTGCGGAAGTTCAGAGCAACTGCCATATTGCTTTGGGCCCTGAGTGTCACTTGACAAAAATCACACGAAATGTCAGTTCAGATCCAACCGTGGAGGCGATTGCTTCGTCCCTGGGGCATCCCAGATCATAACCAAGCTCACCTTAGAAGAGATTCCTCAAAAGCAATGCTGGAATCCAGCCATTCCCAAGATGATGAAAACACTAGTTGGTGAAGGACAGGTCTTCCTCGTCTTCTCATTCTTGGTGGTCAACTTAGGTTATGAGAGCCTTCCTGCTCTATGATTCTAGGATAGAGCAAGAGTGACCCTTAGGTCAAGGTTTCACCTTGACATTAAGTCCAGTTGTGTCCAACTCTAGGGTTTGGTGCTCATCTCCATTTCCGGGGTTGTCCAGAGAAACCTGCCAGGTCATGTGGCCACCAGCATGACCGCATGGAGCGCGTTACCTTTGTCAGGGAATCAGCGACCCCGACTTGATTGATGAGCCAGGTCCCACCTCAGCTCACCCGTCAGACCACTCTGCAAATGGCGAAAGTTGCACCGACAAAGCGCAACAACCTTGTTAATTTATGTCTGCTGAAGCCAGCGGCACTGAAGCTTTATTTGCAACATTTACAGTGCTATTAACCAAAGCTATCTGGACACATGTTGCATCCATACAAACAAACATGGAGCACGTCCGTCTCTCTCAAAGTCCATTCTCACTGCACTGAAGCACCTCCCTGGCAAAAACTTTCCCGCTGAAGTGGTACCTATTGATCCTACTCACATACAGTAGAGTCTCACTTATCCAACATTCGCTTATCCGACGTTCTGGATTATCCAACGCATTTTTGTAGTCAATGTTTTCAATACATCGTGATATTTTGGTGCTGAATTTGTAAATACAGTAATTACTACATAGCATTACTGCATATTGAACTACTTTTTCTGTCAAATTTGTTGTTGGGATATTTGTTTTATTGTTTTGTTGTTGTTATTATATTGTTGTATCGGACAAGGCCCCATGTAAGCCGCCCCGGGTCCCTTCGGGGATATGGGACGGGGTATAAAAATAAAGTTGTTGTTGTTATTACTATTATTATTATTATTATTATTATTATTATTATTATTATTCGCTTATCCAACGTTCTGCCGGCCCATTTATGTTGGATAAGTCAGACTCTACTGTACTTCCTTTTTTTTAAAAAATAATTTTTATTGAGGTTTTACAATGAATTGTGGGGGAGGGTGAGGGAGGAGGATATGACTCATGTATGTGAGGGGAAGCATAGGAAAAGGAAGGGAGGGAAATATTGGGGAATAGGTGATTGGGGAGGGGAAGGGCAATAGGTAAATAGGGAAGGGGGGGAAAGCCCTATCCTAGGGGGGTAGGATAGGGGGGAGGGGTACATGACTTCCAATCAACCAGCTTCCATCTTCAAACATGTAGTTTCTTCATTTCATCATCATTGAAGATATTCTTCCAGGGGTGACCAATTTGTTTCTCTCATTGGTCTTCCCGTAGTTTTTTTGATCAGGAAGGTTAGTCTGTCCATGTTTTTAATATCCATTAGTTTCTCCAGCCACAATTCTTTTGAGAGATTTTTTCCGTCCTTCCAGTTTCTTGCTATCACAAGTCTGGCGGCCGTTACCATATATGTAAATAGTCTTTCCTTATTCTTCTTCTCTTGCTCTGGAGTTGTTATCCCCCCTTCTTTAAAGTTATATAGACCTAGTAAATAATATTCCGGTTTGCACTCAAATTCCAGTTTTAATATCTTTTTACATTCTGTGTGAATTGTTTTCCAATACTTTTTTATTATCTTACAATTCCACCACATGTGGAAATATGATCCTACTCGTTCCCTACAATGCCAACATCTATTATCTCTATTTTTGTACATAAATCCTAATTTTTTAGGCGTCAAATACCATCTGTGTATTGTTTTCAGCCAGTTTTCCTTTAGATCAGTAGAGTACTTCCAACCTAGCTGTAGAACCTGCTAGATTGGCAATAGCTGGGTCTAACCACAGGAGCTCACCCCTTCCGTGGATTCGAATCTCAGCAAGTTCTGCAGCTTAGCGGTTTAACCCTCTGCACCACTGCGGTCCCACATTCATTGTATTGATAAGGATGTTGGTGTTTTTTCTTTCAAATTTGATGAAATTTGAGTCGCATTTTCGTACATTCAGTCGAGTGTGCTGGGTGCTGGGTATCTGTCTACATTCAGGACAGAGAAAGATCCCTTGAACTACCAGAAAGAGTGCAACTCTTCACCCTACTGTCCAGCCATCCAGACGTCTCCATCTGCTCAAATAAGCCCAACAAAAAGCACTTCGAGAGGTTGGCACTGAGTTTTAATCAAGGCTGGGGGGAGTTTGGTATGGGTAGTGTGTGGCTTTCCCCCCCTTTTCTTCTGGTGCCTTATTTCACGGCTGTCACTATCTGTTCTGTACGTATTCGAAAAGATTAACTTATTGACAGGCGGCTTGATTCAGTGGTAATAAACCCGTTGATTCCTCAGAGCCCGAGATAGATCTGTACAATTATCACCTCCGTCAACATTCATTAATTGGGGGTGCCAGGGAGTGGAGGACGGGGCTCCGAGTGGCAGATGCTTCACAGGCTCCGAGGAGACGCAGGCTTTGAAATCTGGCTTTGTTATTGTCTCTCCCAGCTCTTTGTTGCTGTTGTGATTGTCAGTTGCCATCTCGTTTTGTTTATTTATCATGTCAGAAGCAAATTGGGGATACAGTTATAATGTACTTAAAAAACACAAACAAAGTTAAAAACTTGGCATTATACTAGATTTCCTTAGACCAGAAGCTGGCCACTTGGAGTGCCTTTGGTGTCACTGTGAGAAGGTCCTCCGTCGTGCACGTAGCACGTGTAGTAAGTGGTCTGTACTTTGCTCTGCTCAACCCTCGCATGTCGTGGACTCCACTTTGTGGCTCCATTTCTTAAAATTAGCTCTGCATCTTGTGGTCCCAGAGGTTCTGGGTTTTAGCCTGCCACTTTTGGACTCTGGCTTGCTGGAGTGTTCATGTGAATATCTCTGTAGATGTTAGGAAGCATCTCGTAGTGCCAGAGCGCAGTCTGTTCAGTGCCTTCCAAGTCGCCCAGTTTTCTGTGTGTCCAGGAGGGTGTTTCTCATCCGGTATCAGCCATATATTGAGGTTCCGGGTTTTAGCCTGCCACTTTTGGACTCTGGCTTGCTGAGGTGTTCATGTGAATATCTCTGTAGATGTTAGGAAGCATCTCGTGGTGCCAGAGCGCAGTTTGTTCAGTGCCTTCCAAGTCGCCCAGTCTTCTGTGTGCCCAGAGGGAGTTTCTCATCCAGTATCAGCCATATATTGAGGTTCCAGGTTTTAGCCTGCCACTTTTGGACTCTCTCTTGCTGGGGTGTTCATGTGAATATCTCTGTAGATGTTAGGAAGCATCTCGTGGTGCCAGAGCGCAGTCTGTTCAGTGCCTTCCAAGTTGCCTAGTCTTCTGTGTGCCCAGAGGGAGTTTCTCATCCAGTATCAGCCATGGATTGAGGTTCCAGGTTTTAGCCTGCCACTTTTGGACTCTGACTTGCTGAGGTGTTCATGTGAATATCTCTGTAGATGTTAGGAAGCATCTCGTGGTGCCAGAGCGCAGTCTGTTCATTGCCTTCCAAGTCGCCCAGTCTTCTGTGTGCCCAGAGGGAGTTTCTCATCCAGTATCAGCCATGGATTGAGGTTCCAGGTTTTAGCCTGCCACTTTTGGATTCTGGCTTGCTGAGGTGTTCTTGTGAATATCTCTGTAGATGTTAGGAAGCATCTCGTGGTGCCAGAGCACAGTCTGTTCAGTGCCTTCCAAGTCACCCAGTCTTCTGTGTGCCCAGAGGGAATTTCTCATTCTGTATCAGCCATGGATTGAGGTTCCAGGTTTTAGCCTGCCACTTTTGGACTTTGGCTTGCTAAGGAATCAGCTGGTTTTCCCTGTAATAGGCAGTAAGAGCACCTAAAGCTTTGGAGAGCTTCTGTTCAACGTTTCAAAGCTCCCTGCTTGAGCGGTGATGGCACAATCGTCAGTATAGATGAAACTCTCTGTCCCTTCTGATTGTGGATTGTTATTTGTGTGAATGTTGAACATCGATGCCTGTCCTGGCCAGTGATTGCAAGTTAAAGGAATAGGATAACAATGTATTGAGTATGGTTGGAGAGCCATATGATATTTTCTTCATCCCAAAATATTTCCTGGGAGCTTGTCATTCCTATTACCCAGATCTATACTAACCCAGTATTTTCGTGAAGTAGAACGAAATGTGTTTGTATTATTCCAGAGCTGCCTAACATGGTTGCTGCCTGTGAAACATAGCTCTCCAACAGAGATCAAATGAGGGAAAGAGAAATGTTTACATCAAAACACAATCATCCTTATGTTTAACTAGTGCAGGATTGCTCAGGCACTTTAGCACTTTGATGATCACTCCCGAATAACAGTAAACAAGACTTGGAGGAAAGTGGTTTTCTGAAATGTTACACAAATCTACAAGTCGGGGGAAAGGAAATCTCAGGCATTTTGAAAAAGAATTGGCATGCAAAGCTGGGAATATACAGGTAAAATCAAAACAAAACAAGAAATGTGGAAGTCGCAATACACCCTGAGGCTGTTTTGTCTGGATGAGCCCTGATTTGCTCAATCTTTGATTTCCGTGTGTCGGGAAGAGTGGCATAAGAAGCCCAAAGAACCAGGTTGGTGATCTTCTCTCTGAATCCATCATCTGTTGAGGCGGGAAGTGACAGGGAGTTGTAATAAGGGGTTTGAAGAGCTGCAGTCACAAGTCAAGGAGAGTGGAGACGGGTGCGCCGGTGTCAAATGCTGCTTCTGTGCGACATCTGTCAGAAGAAACTCTGGCTGCCTCACATAAGTGGTTGATGGTCTTCTTGTCTCCCTACTTGAGTAATTGCACATCACGGCTCTTTCTCTTGCTGTCCATTAACTAACTACCACCTTTCCCCCCCTTAAACATCCCCACTGAACATGCTCCCTGACAAGTTCCCCGCCCTGGCTCTCTCCTGACACTTCTGGGCCAGGATACGGGCAGAAAAGGCTGGGTCTTGCTTGCTTGCTTCAGTTCGCTTGGGAGACTCCAGCATCAACAAGTTGCTCCAGGCTTCCCTGCTTTATCAAAGTGTCATTCCAGACACTGCTTTTTAAAAAAGTATATAGTATGTGTTAGGATTTTTCTGGGTTTTAAGAGGGAAAACTACCCAAAAACACAGAGCATCCAAAATATGCAAAATAGGATACTTATAGTTGAGCATTCAGCTCACAACAGGCAGAGCGCGAAATGCCATGTGGCTGTAAAGAATTTAGAGCTTAGGAGGCAAAGATCCAGAGTCCTGTCTTTAAAAATCACAAAAGGTTGTGTGTATTAGGGGAAACTACTCAAAAATACAGCAGAGCATCCAAAATACAAAAACAGCAGTATCCTTATGGTTGAGCATTCAGCTCACATCAAGCAGAGCATGGAGTGCCATGTGGCTGTAAAGAATTTAGAGCTTAGGCAAGCAGATCCAGAGTCCTGTCTTTAAAAATCACAAAAGGTTGTGTGTATTATGGAAAACTACTAAAAAATATAGCAGAGCATCCAAAATACAAAAACAGCATTATCCTTACAGTTGAGCATTCAGCTCACAGCAAGCAGAGCGTAAAGAATTTACAGCTTAGGCAAGCAGATCTAGAGTCCTGTCTTTAAAAATCACAAAAGGTTGTGTGTATTAGGGAAAAGTACTCAAAAACACAGCAGAGCATCCAAAATACAAAAACAGCAGGATCCTTACAGTTGAGCATTCAGCTCACAGCAAGCAGAGCGTAAAGGATTTACAGCTTAGGCAAGCAGATCCAGAGTCCTGTCTTTAAAAATCACAAAAGGTTGTGTGTATTAGGGAAAAGTACTCAAAAATACAGCAGAGCATCCAAAATACAAAAACAGCAGTATACTTACGGTTGAGCAGTCAGCTCACCTCAAGCAGAGCGTGAAGTGCCATGTGGCTGTAAAGAATTTAGAGCTTAGGCAAGCAGATCCAGAGTCCTGTCTTTAAAAATCACAAAAGGTTGTGTGTTATTGGGGAAAACTACTCAAAAATACAGCAGAGCATCCAAAATACAAAAACAGCAGTATACTTACGGTTGAGCATTCAGCTCACAGCAAGCAGAGAGTGGAGTCCCATGTGGCTGTAAAGAATTTAGAGCTTAGGCAAGAAGATCCAGAGTCCTGTCTTTAAAAATCACAAAAGGTTGTGTACTAGGGAAAACTACTCAAAAATACAGCAGAGCATCCAAAATACAAAAACAGCATTATCCTTACAGTTGAGCATTCAGCTCACAGCAAGCAGAGCGTAAAGAATTTACAGCTTAGGCAAGCAGATCTAGAGTCCTGTCTTTAAAAATCACAAAAGGTTGTGTGTATTAGGGAAAAGTACTCAAAAACACAGCAGAGCATCCAAAATACAAAAACAGCAGGATCCTTACAGTTGAGCATTCAGCTCACAGCAAGCAGAGTGTAAAGAATTTACAGCTTAGGCAAGCAGATCTAGAGTCCTGTCTTTAAAAATCACAAAAGGTTGTGTGTATTAGGGAAAAGTACTCAAAAATACAGCAGAGCATCCAAAATACAAAAACAGCAGTATACTTACGGTTGAGCAGTCAGCTCACCTCAAGCAGAGCGTGAAGTGCCATGTGGCTGTAAAGAATTTAGAGCTTAGGCAAGCAGATCCAGAGTCCTGTCTTTAAAAATCACAAAAGGTTGTGTGTATTGGGGAAAACTACTCAAAAATACAGCAGAGCATCCAAAATACAAAAACAGCAGTATACTTATGGTTGAGCATTCAGCTCACATCAAGCAGAGCATGGAGTGCCATGTGGCTGTAAAGAATTTAGAGCTAAGAGGCAAAGATCCAGAATCCTGTCTTAAAAATCACAAAAGGTTCATTTACAAAAACGATACCTACATTTCTTAATAGAGTCGTAAAGAACTGGCTCCTGGCTCCTGGCTCCTCCAACTAGGACTGTTCTTTTTGTAGGACCACAGAATAAAGGGCTTGGTAACTCTGCTTATTATTGGTGTTAATTTTGCAGAAAATGCTGTATTCCTCCCTCCCTCGTCCGCCCTCTTCCAACTGTGGAGAATTTGAGAGCATTTAGTAATGTCCTCTCATTTGATGCTCTTAATTAGTTGTGGATTAATCAGTTTGTGTAAGCTGCCACATTGGGCCATGTGGGGATATGACCATTTTGGTTGCGCTTTGCCTTTTACACCCACCTCTAAGCCTTTTTGCATTACTAAATGCTTTTATTTCGTTCAGATGGGCGAGGGGAGGGAGGGAAGCTTCCACGTGATACTCAAGGGAGACTGCTGGAAAAACCTGCCTGGGGAGCATCTGGGTCATCCCTACAGAACATCTGCGATCTAGATAGTAGGCATGTCCGATCAATGAAAAAAATGTTTCAGTTCTCGTTTCTAAAGTAGGGGGTGCTGGCGCTTCGATATAGAAAGGATTTTTTCACCCAAAAATTTCGGATATTTCCGAAAATTCGTAATGATTCTAAATGTTTCTAAAATGGTGCAATCGCTACACACTGGGCTTGTATGGCAATCTTCCATGTGGACGCAGAGGATGTTAGCCCCCACCTTTGCGTCCATCATGGAAGCTTCTGATTGGCCGGGGAGCGGTAGCCATGTTAGGCTGCGCTAAGCTCCCATTCAAGGTAGGTTGTAGAAACAAATTATTTTTAAAATATATATATATTTTTAAAAATGGGGGGGGGGGCAAAATTAACGAAACATTAAGAGACAATTAGAGAATGGGCCAACAATGGTTCGAATTACATTGCTGGTTGCGCTGTGAGACAATGTCTCGGAATGCGTATCAAAAAGCGAGAACAATCCGAAATAATTCTGATATACGATTCAAAACAATTTTTTGGACATGTCTACTAGATAGACACATCCCTTCTGCTCTGGCTAGGCCGAAAATAAAAATAAAACAGTGTGGAGCTGTGTGAAGATCAGATAAATAGCCACAGAGAAGTTGAGAAGTGGTCAGAATTCGTTGGTCAGGTTCAATGTTAAGGCGAGTTGGAGAGAAACGTATAGTGGGTTGTTCTGTGTGTAGTTTCTAACAGTACAGGTTGAGTGTCCCTCACCTGAAAATCTGAAATACCCCAATATGCAACATTGCCCACATGGATGACCAATGTACAGTAGAGTCTCACTTATCCAATACTCACTTATCCAAGTTTCTGGATTATTAATTTTATATGTGAATTTCCCCTCATATGTTTGCAGGTCCTTGCAAATCCTTTATACATATAGATCCAGGTACCTGTGTTTCTGTAGCCATACATATACATTATTTTTATATATGAATTTACCTTCATATGTTTGCAAGTCTCTGCAAATATCTATATAAAGAGAGATGTCTGGATAGATTTGAATATATTCTTATCTACCTATATATAGGGCTTGCAAATATTACAGGGGGGAAATGAATACACAAATATCTATAGACATGTCTATATATATATATATATATAGCTTGCAAATATTGTAGGGGAAATGCACACACACACACAGAGGGATTTGCAAACGTTTCAGGGGGAAATGCATATATGAAATTAGTGTCTATAATTATAGATCTATATCTAGCTTTGCATTGTTTAGATAAGCATTGAATGTTTGCCTGTTACTATGTTGGAAGCCAGCCTGAGTCTCCATGGGGAGATAGGGTGGGATCCAAAGTTTATTTATTTATTTATTTATTTATTAGGTTATTGTTGATACCATATTGTTTTTGTTGCCCCTACTTTTCCACTCATAGAGCTAGTTTATTGTTTTTCTTTGACATATGGTAAATATTCAAAAACATTTAACCTACTGATTTATTTATTTATTTATTTACATCATTTATATTCCGCCCTTCTGACCCCGAAGGGGACTCAGGGCGGATCACATTACACATATTAGGCAAACATTCAATGCCTTTTTAACACAGGACAAAGACAAACAAACATAGCTCCGAGCGGGCCTCGAACTTATGACCTCCTGGTCAGTGACTCACTGCTCTCCCATCTGCGCCACAGCCCCGGTGCTTCAATTAATGAAATTTTAGTGGTATTTATTTTTATTTTGAAATTTACCCGTAGCTGCTGCATTTCCCACCCTCGACTTATACTTGAGTCAATAAGTTATCCCAGTTTTTTGTGGTAAAATTAGGTGTCTCGGCTTATATTCGGGTCAGCTTATACTCGAGTATATACAGTAATTTGTAATTGTGATTTGGAAACCTTCTCCAAGACTGGCTAGAGTTTCACGAGAGGCGAAAGCGGCCGGTCTTGCTGAGCCTGACTTGACTTTTCTCCCTTGGAGGCCGAAGCACAAGCATCTTGTGTCTTCCTGGAAAAGAGACCCGTGAGAACGAAGCCGATTTGAGTCCATTCTTTGCATATTCAAATACAGTTCTGCTTAGATTTCACATCCATTAATGGGACTGAACGAATGAATAGCCTCTTTCAGTTCCCCTCGCTACTCTTTACCTTGCAGCGAGATTGTTTTAGAAAGTTTTTCCTCCTAAGAAGCCAACGGCATTCATATCGATTCCCCCCTCCCTTCGCCCTGAAGCCTCTGCCTCGGTCCTGTCTGTCATCTTATATGTTTTATTTTGGAAAGGCATTTATAGAATTTCTCTTTCCTCGCTGCACTTTATCTGTTCGGGAGGTATTGAGTCGGGCTTTTGTGTCACTCGGCTGCAGAGGAAAGAAGCTATTCTTCTGCGACAATGGGTGCCCTACAAAAAACCCGGCGGGGTGGGGCGGGCGTAGAAAGGGCCGAGGCAGAGATAAAATGTTCTGACCTTAGGAAACAAAACAAAGCGCGCACAAAAAGATAACCAATTAGGCCTGGCTGAAAGGGCATCCTGGCTTTAAAACATCCTAGGCTATCACCCACCGGTGGGTGCAGACAAAAAGCTCTACTCCCGAGAACTTCATTCCAACCCACCCAAGTCTTTTGAATCCCACATTGCTTCGGCTCAGTCTGCTTTCCTGACTCTTCCCCTCCGCTCCTGCTGAAAAGGTTTCTTTTTTCCTTCTCATTTGGCTTCAAAATTCAGAAATATCATCACCGTTAGTTTAGGTTACATAGGAAAGCCAGAATGGCTACAATTGCGCTCCAGGTTGAACATTGGAGTGCTGAACTCGGTCAGCTCAGAGGGCCTGGGCATTAGTGTTGTGCTTTTGTATGGAATTGCTGTTCATTTTGTGTAGTTTCATTTGTGTAGTTTCATTTTCCTATTTGTGCCCCGCTAACAAAAATAGGCGGCCTACGCAAACAGAATTTTCGTCTGGCTAAGAAAAAAAACCGAACATTTTTGGACAATTGGCTGCAATGGGAGGACTTCCGATGCTCAGGTTTTGGGCTCCGTTTTTGGAGTGCATTTGCACCTTTTTAGCCCACCAACTTTTAAAACCTTTGGGTCTTCCCCAGAGTACTGTTGTTATTAATATAATGGAACTAGCTTTGCCCGGCCACGTGTTGCTGTGGCTTATGGGAATCCTTTGTTGGCTAGGTGGAATAGCAGTGAATAGCCTTGCAGTCTCAAAGCCTGGCCGTTTTCTGGAGTAGCTGGAGCTTTTTGTTGTATGAACGTAGAGGCATGGATGAGGGGTTGTGCTGCCAAGTTTAGTGTTTCTGGGATGTGTAGTTTTGTTGTTTTGTCCTAGGCCGAAATTTCATTACTCTTATATATATATAGATTATTATTAACACCCATTGGCACCCATAAGATATAATGGGGAAGCACTCCTCTCCCAGACTCAGCTTAGGGTCCCAGAATAATTGTTGTTATTCATATTAATATTATTATTAACACCCATTGGCACACATCAGCTGTCATGGGGAAGCACTCATCTCCCAGACTCAGCTTAGGGTCCCAGAATAACTGTTGTTATTAATATTAATATTAACACCCAATAGTCCACATCAGATGTAATGGGGAAGCACTCCTCTCCCAGACTCAGCTTAGGGTCCCAGAATAACTGTTGTTATTAATATTAATATTAACACCCATTAGTCCACATCAGCTGTCATGGGGAAGCACTCCTCTCCCAGACTCAGCTTAGGGTCCCAGAATAACTGTTGTTATTAATATTAATATTAACACCCATTAGTCCACATCAGCTGTCATGGGGAAGCACTCCTCTCCCAGACTCAGCTTAGGGTCCCAGAATAACTATTGTTATTCATATTAATATTAACACCCATTAGTCCACATCAGCTGTCATGGGGAAGCACTGCAGCCCTCTGTCAGTACCTACTTATTGTTACGGGGCCAAACGAAAGGAAAACGAAAGCTCGCACAATGACTGTCCGGCTTTCATTTTCTTGTCACCTCTCGTTTCCTACGAAAATGTCCTCATTCGTTTTGTGTAGGGTTATGGTCGAAACAAAACGATAGAACAAAGGAAACGAAGGAAAAAAATTTCACACACATCTCTACTGGGCATCTCAAATTATTTTACAGGAACACAGACCTCTCTCCCACGCCAGATTTGTTACCAAGCTATATTAAGTACTAGCTTGGGTATCCAGCGTTGCCCGGGTTATTAGAGAAAGTCATTTTTTTATTTTACAAAATGCGTAAGGTTGTGGGTGTACTACTGCTCACATCATGCCAGATTAACCCCCTGAAACTATCCATCGTCTTAGAAGTATACACAAAGTACTTCTAGCAACCTGCTGACGAAGAATCCTCATTTTTGGGGCAGGAGGTCATATTCAACTGGCTTGCCTCACCATCTCCTAGGTTACATCTCCGGTGGAGATGGCTCTGCTGCGTCAGGGCCTGTGGTGCTTTCCCCGGAGACAAAAGAACAGCTCCCTTATCGGATGGATTCCTTGATGTTTGTTACCTTAGCTACCAAAGTAGCTTAATGCGTCTCCAGGAACAAAGGGATTTCAGAGCAGCTGCCTTCTGGGATGTCAGGAGCCAGCTGAACCTTTTTCTGTCATCCGGACAAGTTGTATCCGGCTCAGATGTTGCATCAACCCATAGCCTCCTCAAAACATTTGTCATCTGTAAGACAAGAGAGGAAGATGCTCAAATCTAGCTGCCAGCGGACTGCGAGTGGTGGGTCATACGTTGTTGCATTCAGGTCTTATGAAAGTTAGAAAGCTGAAGAGGAAAATAGAAAGAAGACAGTAATCCGTGGAGTGTCTTCCAACTTCCTTGTGTGCTGAGTGGTTGTCCTTTAATGTCAACTTCTCCCTGTAGCCTGGAGTCACATAATCCACTTTCCCAGCCCAGTAGTCAACAGATTTGTTTTATTGCATGAGTACACCTTGCTTCAGTTGAGCAAATTTGGCCTTTGCTTCATGGCAGTTTGGAATCTTACCTCTTTGCCCACAGTTGGTGAAGCAAATGAAAAGTATTAATAATTTAAGAAAGAGGTTCTTATTAATATCCCACAAACAGACATAAAAATCAAGATTCTAGCATCATTTGTATGTTAAATGCGTTTGGTTTTGGTAGAGGGCTTTTCTTGTCAGATTTGATCAGAGCAGCATTGCCATTGTCTTCCTCTGAGGCTTATCCGAGGTGATTCAAACCAGACTCACATCCAATTCAGCAGTTCAGAAAGAAGGGAGGATTTCCCTTCACTTGATTTTTGAAGAACGTATCCCATTTTGCACATTTCTCCAAAATGGAAGTAACTTTTCAAAAATAATTATTGTAGACCAGTCACCAGATGGTTTAAGTGATGATTTAGAAAGGATTGTGAGCTTTCCTGTGGTTGATTCAGAGACGATTGTGAGCTTTCCTGTGGCACAAAGTGATGGGCCCTCAAGTCTGGGAAATGATGGTTCCCTCTGTGAGAAAACTGGCTTGGAAAGTGCAGGACCGCAAGGGCATTCAGGGGAGTAAGTAGTAGCAACAGCAGATAAGGAATTGAGAGAAGAGCTGAGAGATAAAGAGAGTTCCCTTGGGAACCCACCTGCAGCTATGGAGATCAACAAAAGTCTTTGTTTACAAATGAGAGCTGAAAACAGATTGTGTTGTTCAAAGAGATTATGTGGGAAAGTTGTGAAGGAAATTCACGGGAAACAGAATACTTTCATGGCTGTCTATTAAGCAACAAGTTGTTTACCTTAAAGTCAGTTCAGGCAACGCTGCGTTAGAGTGAGAAGCTGAGCCTGAGTTCTCTTGTTCCTGGTTCAAGTCAAGCTTTGATTTTGGGATTTAATATATCCTGGAAGTTTTCTATGTCCCTGTTCATGTACTCTTGCTCAAGTCTTATTAGTTATATCTTCCCAATTGTGGACTTATGCTGTATCTGTGATTCCTGGCTGTTCCTGACTCTGGGGGTTGGTGCTCATCTCCATTTCTAAGACGAAGAGCCAGCATTGTCCATAGACATCTCCAGGTCATGTGGCCATAGGCATGACGGCATGGAACGCCGTTACCTTCTCGCCGGAGCGGTACCTATTGATCTACTCACATTTGCATGTTTTCAAACTGCTAGGTTGGCAGGAGCTGGGGCTAACAGCGGGCGCTCATTCTACTCCCGGGATTTGAACCTGGCACCTTTTGGTCCACAAGTTCAGCCACTCACATTGGCATGTTTTTGAACTGCTAGGTTGGTAGTAGTAGTAGTTATAGGAAAAATGCCACTTGAGAGATTTCCCTATTCTTTGGTAATGTGGGTGGGAACTGAAGTTTGGTTTGAAAAGCCTTCAAAACACAATGTTGTTTCTCTTGAAGATCAACCTCAAATCTAGATGTGGCTGTACCGATCAAGTCAAGGTGGGCTAAATCATGCAGATAAATAGGTGAAACCTTTGGAAGTCCTCTTTTTGTCACACTTGGATACGTTTAGTCGGTCTTGGAAATGCCAGAATCAATGCAAATGTAACTTCTCCCTCCCTCCTTCCTCCTTCCTTTCTTTTTCAAAGGGCCTTTTGAATCTCTTTGTCGCGAACCGTTTTCTCTCCGGGACACCCTGTGGGGACCTCTTTCGGTTCAGCGGCTTTGCTGAAGGAAGGTCACGGCCTCACATTTTCAGCTGGGTCTCTTTGGGCTTCCCGGTGGGTGGGGCTCCGATTACTTCCCTGCCCATGCTGCAAACTGTCTCGGGAATGGGATGGGGGAAGTGGGCTTACTCTCTGGAGAGGCTTTTTGGACAATGAGGCTTTTGTTTTTGTCTTATCAGTTTGATCAGGATTTGGGTTTCCTCGTGGTTCTTTCTTTCCATTTGTCTTTCTTTGCTTCTGATGGTTTGGTTTTTTTCTGCTGTACGATCTCCTAGGTAAGAGGAACCCAGGGCATGATCCGCTGCCTAGTAGAGCTTTCTCTGCCAGCCTCTCCAAAGCTGATGTCCAGATGAGAGGTCTGGATGTCACCATATGGGCACAGCTGCGGCAGAGACACTACCTCTGAACCAATGGTCAAGCAGCCTTGGTTTGACCCTTACCTGGTCAAAAGTAGCACATTTTTGCTTGCTGTCTCCTTAGCGGCAACCCCAACCAGCCGAAACCCCAATCAAAGTGATGCTTTATTTATTTATTTGTTTGTTTGTTTACAGTATTTATATGTCGTTGTCATATTCTCAGTTGTAAGCCGCCCCAAGTCCCCGCGGGGAGATGGTGGCAGGGTATAAATCACGTTATTATTTTATTTTATGACACAGCAAACAAGATAGATATGCTGGATTTCGTATCACAAAATCACAAGTCGAACACTTCCCAGGTGTCTAGGATTGTGTGATGTATTTTCGGATGATGCGCGCAGATCCCAGTAGGGTTGCCAATCTCATTCTTTGCTATGATAAGGGCCTAGATTTGAATGGCGACTATGTTGAGAAGTGGTATTTGGGTGTGGCTTTCAACTGCATATGGTAAATGTTTTCTCCTACACTTAGTTCATTTTTAATTCCAAAACGTAATCTACTTTCTGGATATTGCATTTATATTGCATTTATTCTGTGCCATAAACCATGAACCAAACATCCCGAGCCACCAGCTGTTTGAGAATATGGACACATGATTTGCTCTCAGGTATGGCAACATGCTGAGGTGGTGTCTCTAGAAGATGGAAACCTCACTAATATGTTTTTAGGTTGGGGAGACCAAGGCTTAAATCACATAAAACTAGAGCTAGGAGGCTGCTATTGTCATCAATTCCCAGCCCCTCAGAAACTCCTCAGTTGAGGCACTGCCTGGCTTAAAAGGGAGCTTTTGGGGGGGGGGGGGGTAAAATAATAATAATAATAATAATAATAATAATAATAATAATAATAATATTTTATTATAACACAGCAAAGAAGATAGGTATTCTGGATTTCGTATCACAAAATCACAAGTCGAACACTTCCCAAGTGTCTAGGACTGTGTGATGTATTTTTGGATGATGGGCGCAGATCCCAGCAGGGTGGCCTTTTGCAGCTGGCAGATCGTAATTTTGTCAATGTCTGTTGTTTCCAAATGCTGGCAGAGATCTTTTGGCATGGCACCCAATGTGCCGATCACCACCGGGACCACCTGCACTGGTTTTTGCCAGAGTCTTTGAAGTTCAATCTTGAGGTCCTGATAGCGGCTGAGTTTTTCCTGTTGTTTTTCGTCAATGCGACTGTCACCTGGGATGGCGACATCCATGATCCAAACCTTTTTCTTTTCCACAACTGTGATGTCTGGCGTGTTGTGTTCCAGAACTTTGTCAGTCTGGATTCGGAAGTCCCACAGTATCTTTGCGTGCTCATTTTCCAATACTTTTGCAGGTTTGTGATCCCACCAGTTCTTTGCTACTGGAAGGTGGTACTTGAGGCATAAGTTCCAATGAATCATTTGGGCCACATAGTTGTGCCTCTGTTTGTAGTCTGTCTGTGCAATTTTCTTACAGCAGCTGAGGAGATGATCAATGGTTTCATCAGTTTCCTTGCACAGTCTGCATTTTGGGTCATCAGCTGATTTTTCAATCTTGGCCTGAATTGCCTTTGTTCTGATGGCTTGCTCCTGGGCTGCAAGGATCAGGCCTTCTGTTTCCTTCTTCAGGGTCCCATTCGTGAGCCAGAGCCAGGTCTTCTCCTTATCAGCTTTTCCTTCAGTTTTGTCAAGGAACTTTCCATGCAATGTTTTGTTGTGCCGTCTGTCAGCTCTAGTTTGTAGTGCGGTTTTCTTGTACTGGTTTTTTGTCTGCTGTGCTTTGAGGAGTTTCCGATCTTTGACTTCAATCAAAGCAGGTTCTTCACTTTGCTTTACATATTCTTATTATATTTATTATTATTATTATTATTATTATTATTATTATTATTATTATTATTATTATTATTGATTGTATGCATTTATTACTGCGAGTATCTCTCAACTGCTTCAGCCTCATCTTGCAACTAGCTTACAAACTCTTCCTTCTGTCTTTCAGGTAGAGGATGCCATGCTTATGTTTGACAAGACCACCAACAGACATAGAGGTAAGGAGAGAAAACGACCCCCCAGGTCACTTTTAGACTTTGCATTTATGTTCTGTGATTTACTGAGACATGTGTGTTTCAGATAATGGATGACTTTCTGCCTCAAAGGATATCAACAGTCAGGTGCCAAAATCCATTGTTTATTTCCCCAAATAAAGAAACCTTTGATCTAGCTGTAAATCCTTCTGTCACTGGCCAGTGTCTCATGGTGAGGATACTCGGTATTGGCTATTCAGAGATGCCGAAGTTGTTGTTTTCCTGTTCTAGTCTTTGCTTTTTTACCCAAATGTCGACATTTGGGTAAATGCAAAAAAGCAAGGACGCACTTGTGTGGGTTAGATTATCTTCTCTTTAATGCTCATGGTGATGAAGATTTTTCTGAAAGTTGTGAAACTAAACCACACACTTGACCCTCTCACCAGCAAAGGTGAGAGGCGATGATATAAACTGAGTTGATGTAGTATATTCATCCCTTATCCTTGTAAGCATGCACATAGTGAACAAAAATCCCCACTATTTGAATGAAGGTTTTAAGATGGTTCTAAGGTGTCGGACCTTAAGGTGCCCGATCTCGTTTCAGTTTTCAGGACTTATTCTATGTGTTGGCGAAGGCTTTCATGGCCGGGATCACAGGGTTGTTGTATGTTTTCCAGGCTGTATGGCTATGTTCTAGAAGTATTCTCTCCTGATGTTTCGCCCACATCTATGGTAGGCATCCTCAGAGGTTGTGAGGTGTCCACAGTGGTCCCTCTGATTGCTTACAGAAACCCAGTAGTCATAAACAGTCCTTTTTCAGTCCATAAATCTGCCTCAGTGAAGAATACAGTCCTGGTTCTTCGTCCTCTTTTCCCAGTAGCAAACAAGGCCTCAGAAATAGCAAGGACTCTCTTGAGTACAGAGCCATCTTCCCCGGGCAGTACTCAGTCACCACACAGACTCACACTGAACAAAAACGTGTTCAAACCGGTTCTCCAGCAGCAGAACAGAAACAGTTTCAAATCAAATTACAGGTCTTTGCAGGTTTAGCCAATTGGCTTCATGCACTTCATTTTCCAGTTAACACACAAATATAGCACAGTGCCTTTGCAAACCATAACATTTGGTTGGCCTTTTTTTTTTTTGCACTACAAATAAGGCATATGCAGTGTGCATAGGAATTTGTTCATATTTGTTTTTAAACTATAGTCCGGCCCCTCAAAACTCTGAGGGATCGTGGACCGGCCCTCTGCTTAAAACGTTTGAGGACCCCTGTTCTAGAACATAGCCATACAGCCCGGAAAACATACAACAACCCAAGACTTATTCTTCTTTAGGGGTGGCAAACCGTGGTATTTATCTATTGTGTCAGACTCCTGGGGTACTGTCAGTCGCGATGAAGCATGTATGACCAGTTCATTCTCCCTACTGTAGTGGCAAATTTATCAATAAGTAGCCGTGTCCGGCCACGTGTTGCTGTGGCGTAGTCTGGTGGTATGGAAAATAAAGTAATGAGAAGCAGCCAGGCTTTGAAGCTGCTAGCCTATTCATTCCTGTTTATATGTTTAGGTTTTTTTTGAGTGGATGTCATACTTTGGATGTGTTGGTGTATTGTGGCCAAATTTGGTGGCTTTTGCTCCAGTGGGTTTTTTGTTAACGCGGTCCTACAAACGGACAGTACATGTTTATATATATAAACTAGCTGTGCCCTGCCACGCGTTGCTGTGGCCAATTGGAATTGCAGTGAATAGCCTCACTGCTTGAAAGCCTGGGTATGCTTGGTAGGCCAGGTTGATTGAGATGGAGTAGCCTCGTGGTTTCCAAAGTCTGGCTTTGAAGCTGCAAGGCTGTTCAGTGTTAATGAAGTTGGGCCACAAAGGGGTTGATACATGTGTGGAATAACGTTCAGTGTGGTAGAAAGAACTGTTGTCTGGTTGAGGCAGGTGTTGCCATGGATCTCCTTGATTAGCATTGAATAGGCCTGCAGCTTCAAGGTCTGCCTGGTTAGTACTTGGAAGAATCCTTTACTGGGACGTGTTAGCTGGGTGTGATTATTTTAGTTGTTTAGCATTGAATGGTCTTGTAGCTTCCAAGCCTGGCTACTTCCTGCGTGAGGGAATCCTTTGTTGGGAGGTGTTAGCTGTGCCTGGTTGTTTCCTGTGTGGAATTCTCCTGTGTTCTGAGTGTTGTTGTTTATTTAGTGTCGTGATTTTAGAGATTATATTGTTGTGTATTGTTATTAGAGCACAGTAATTATTAGGCATGTCCGACCGATGAAAAAAATGTTTCAATTCTCGTTTCTAAAGTAGGGGGTGCTAGCGCTTTGATATAGAAAGTATTTCCGATTTTTTCACCCAAAAATTTCGGATATTTCCGAAAATTCGTAATGATTCTAAATGTTTCTAAAATGGCGGACGCGCATGCGCAATCGCTACACACCAGGCTTGTATGGCAATCTTCCATGTGGACGCAGAGGACGTTAGCCCCCACCTTTGCATCCATCGTGGAAGCTTCCGATTGGCCGGGGAGCGGCAGCCATGTTAGGCTGCGCTAAGCTCCCATTCAAGGTAGGTTGCAGAAACAAATTTTTTAAAAAAATATTTTAAAAAATATATTTTTAAAAATGTTATGGGGGAAAAAAATTAACAAAACATTAAGAGACAATTAGAGAATGGGCCAACAATGGTTTGAATTACATTGCTGGTTGTGCTGTGAGACAATGTCTCGGAATGCGTATCAAAAAGCGAGAATCTGAAATAATTCCAATATACGATTCAAAACGATTTTTGGACATGTCTAGTAATTATTATACATTATATTGATAATGTTACATGATTTGCCTGGAACAGGATTATATGAGCCCCCTTCTACACAATGGTTTAAAATTCACACTGAAGTTGTGTTTTTTGTGTGTGTGTGTGTTTTCGTTTTTTTGGGGGTTTTTTGTTTTGCTGTGGCCTAGAAGGCAGCCTGGCTTTGAAGCTGCAAGGCTGTTTAGTGTCAATCAAGGTGGGTCACAAAGGGGTGCATTCTGATTTTTGGGGTTTTTTTGGCCCCATGGAGGTTAGGGATGTGTAGTTTGTTTGTAAGAACGTAGAGACCTAGATGAGGGGTTGTGTTGTCAATTTTCTAGGTTGTGGGGTCTTTAGTTTTGTTGTTTTGCCCGGTGGAGCGATGCCATTCTCCTTTTATATATATAGATTTGAACAGGAACAGCTTCCACAACCCCCTCTCCCCTCCCGCGGTTGTGTGCAACATTTCTCGCTCTGGACACCATGCAAAGTTTGGGGTTCTTTATTTTTCTTCCGAATCGAAAAGCCTGACAGCTTGCAGTGGCCTAATGAGAAGCTGTTCAACGGGGAGGCAGACCCAAAACCCCTGTGTGGTCTCGGCGTGCCGGTGCCGTTCTCCGCAGGAAGCGCCAAAGGTGACAAGTTTCAGACTGGAAATAGCAAAGGCGCGTTGGTGTCAAATTCTAGGGCTTGATTTTTCTTGTTAAGGGAGTAGATTTTCCTCTCCAAAAGGATTAATTAAGGCCCCTGAGGCAGACTACAGTAACTTCGCTTTGGCGCTTTTTCTCACCTGTATCTATGTCGACGTGTGAGCAGAGCCAGTTTCCATCTCTTCCCACCTCTCTTCTCCCTCCCTCTTGTTGAAGCCGCAGGTTTCACCCAAATCGCTACGGGTTTGGGAGACATAACAAGGCAGTTGCTAACTCTGTGCCGGACTCCCTGGCAGCTGAGATCTGGACAAGCCACAGCCTGTTTGAGGACTCTGGTCGAAGACCCTGTGAGCTCCTCTATAGCCTCCTGAATGTCTTTATTGGTTGAGGAATTGGTTGACAGCTCTGGCCAACCATTTCTTTTCCTCTTTTTTTTGCTCTCCCCTCTTTCTTTTGAACAGTTCAGTTGGTTCAAACCCATAACTAGATTGCCCTAAAGGTCTTTCCTTCAGCCAGTAGCTGGCCTGGTCCACATGCACACACTCATAAAACAGAAGAATTTGTGCCTTTGATTACATCTCTTGTAGAGAACTGATGGAACAAACTGATTTACTGATCCTTCAGATGTGAAATAGAAAGCCAACATGGTGTAGTGTTTGGATCTTGGTTGATGACTTTGGGAGGCTGGGGTGAAGCTGAGGGACCTAGTTTTGACACATTCATGAAGTTCCTAGTGAGGCCAGTTGTCCCAAGGATCTTCATGGTCACTGACTGCAGGCTTTGGAGGTGTCCATCAAGGGAAGTTTGTGAGCATTCCAGATATGGTGCTTCTGGACCTAGTCTTGACACATTCATGAAGTCCCTCATTTGTACCAAGTGAAGCCAGTTGTCCCAAGGAACATTTTGGTCACTGCCTCCAGGCTTTGGAGGTGCCCATCAAGGGAAGTTTGTGTGCATTCCAGACTTGGTGCTTCTGGACCTAGACTTGACACATTCATGAAGTCCCTCATTTGTACCAAGTGAATCCAGTTGTCCCAAGGACCATCTTGATCACTGACTCCAGGCTTTGGAGGTGTCCATTAAGGGAAGTTTATGAGCATTCCAGACATGGTGCTTCTGGACCTAGACTTGACACATTCATGAAGTCCCTCATTTGTACCAAGTGAAGCCAGTTGTCCCAAGAACCATCTTGATCACTGCCTCCAGGCTTTGGAGGTGTCCATCAAGGGAAGTTTTTGAGCCTTCCAGACTTGGTGCTTCTGGACCTAGTCTTGACACATCCATGAAGTCCCTCTTGTTTGTACCAAGTGAAGCCAGTTGTCCCAAGGACCATCTTGGTCACTGCCTCCAGGCTTTGGAGGTGTCCATCAAGGGAGGTTTGTGGGCATTCCAGACATGGTGCTTCTGGATCTAGTCTTGACACATTCATGGAGTCCCTCTTATTTGTACCAAGTGAGGCCAGTTGTCCCAAGGAACATTTTGGTCACTGCCTCCAGGCTTTGGAGGTGTCCATCAAGGGAAGTTTGTGAGCATTCCAGACTTGGTGCTTCTGGACATAGTCTTGACGCATTCATGAAGTCCCTCTTATTTGTACCAAGTGAATCCAGTTGTCCCAAGGACCATCTTGATCACTACTTCCAGGCTTTGGAGGTGCCCATTAAGGGAGGCTTGTGGGCATTCCAGACATGGTGTTTCTGGACCTAGTCTTGACACCAAGTGAAGCCAGTTGTCTCAAGGACCTTCTTGATCATTTCTGTTGAGTTAGGCCGGGAGCGCATTTGCTTTCTCTATCTACTACAGCTTCTCATTTCTCATGTCCATAAACAGCAATAATCCCAAGACCTTATCAAGTTGTCACAAATGGCTTGATTCCTAATTGTGTTGAAATTAGTTGTAATGGGTTGTTTACATTAACGTTTGTGACATTATATTCTGCCTTGGGTTTTTGTTGTTGTTTTGCTGGCTAGTTTTGGAGTGTTTTCTGTTCCTGTTGTTTTATTACTGTCACTGTATGTTGTTTGTACTTGTTATTGTTGCAAGTAGTTGAAACACTCTGGAAATGCAAGATATCCGTTTAACATAGTTTCTGGTTCAGTCTACAGCAGATGGTTGAACTGCAAATCAAAGTAAAGGGAAAATCTGCTGCATGGCATGTGGGAGGCATATCTGATCTGGGTTTCAGCCGTAATAATAATGCCACGGTGTGGTCAACACTGTAGAGGAGAGAGGTTAAAATCTCTTTGGAGGAATGTTGTTCTTGGGCTTTTCAGAATCTGGGGTGTCTTCGCAATGAGTCTTCATGGCACAGGTCCAGCTCACATGCTTTGCAACCAATGTTCCTGCAAGAGCAAGCATAGGCAGCGAAAAGTATTCCCAACGGGTCAGATAATTGAGTGACATGGTCTTGCGCTAACCTGCATTGTACCGTACATCCCGGTCCCGGTGGCCTTGTCTTGGGTTGGCTTTTTAACACAGCACAGGTCAGCCAGAGCCCATGGAGGTCAATTACCTGCCTGGGAAAGCATCCGTTTACACGAGGCCTCCCAGTGATCCAATTGCAGTGTAACCTGAGTGTCACATCTGTCTTGCTTTCTGGGGAAGCAGTTCATCTCTTTCAGAGCTCTAAAAAGTTGGGATTTTTTTGGCCATATAGACACATCCGTTGGGTGGGGAATTATTTATTATTATTTATTTACAGCATTTATATTCCGCCCTTCTCACCCCGAAGGGGACTCAGGGCGGATCACATTACACACACATAGGGCAAACATTCAATGCCCATAAGCACATCAAACAGAGACCGAGACAGACAGACGCAGAGGAAATTTAACCTTCTCCTGAGTGGATGTTCGATTCTGGCCCCAGGGGGGAGCAGCTGCTTCATCATCCACTCTGACGGCACTTCCTCATTCCAGTTCGTAAATTAGTTAAACTTGCCTCCCCACTTTTTAAATAAGTGGTACCTTATTTCCTACTTGATAGATGCTAGGCATGTCCGATCGATGAAAAAAATGTTTCAATTCTCGTTTCTAAAGTAGGGGGCGCTGGCGCTTTGATATAGAAAGTATTTCCGATTTTTTCACCCAAAAATTTTGGATATTTCCGAAAATTCGTAATGATTCTAAATGTTTCTAAAATGGCGGACGCGCATGCATAATCGCTACACACCAGGCTTGTATGGCAATCTTCCATGTGGACGCAGAGGACGTTAATCCCCACCTTTGCGTCCATCGTGGAAGCTTCTGATTGCTGGGGAGCAGCAGCCATATTAGGCTGTGCTAAACTCCCATTCAAGGTAGGTTACAGAAACAAAAAATATATTTTTAGAAATATATTTTTAAAAAATTTGGGGAGAAAAATTAACAAAACATTAAGAGACCATTAGAGAATGGGCCAACAATGGTTCAAATTACATTGCTGGTTGCGCTGTGAGACAATGTCTCGGAATGCGTATCAAAAAGCGAGAACAATCCGAAATAATTCCGATATACGATTCAAAACAATTTTTTGGACATGTCTAATAGATGCAACTATCTTTTGGGTTGCCAGGTCAGCAACGAGCAGGAGCTATTTTTTATTTTTAATTGATGAGTGCTCACCCCACCACGGGCTGGCCTCGAACTCATGACTTCATGGTCAGAGTGATTTATTGCAGCTGTTCAACAGCCTGCGCCACAGCCCGGCCCCCTATAATGTAGGCATTATATGTTTGCCTGTTACTATGTTGGAAGCTGGCCTGAGTCCCCAGGGGGAGAGAGATAGGGCAGGGTACAAATGAATGTTGTTGTTGATGATGATGATGATTATAAAGTTATTGTTGCTTTTCCACTTATAGAGTTAGTTCACTGTTTTTCTTTGAAATACAGTAAATATTCAAAACATTTAACCCACTGATGCCTCAATTAATGTAATTTTATTGCTATCTAATTTTATTTTTGAAATTTCTCTTGAGTTGTAGTCCAAAATGTAATGTTCAATCCAAAATAGCAGCCGGGAGAGACCCTTATTCTAGAAATGGTCTCTGTTGCACTCTAGACAGGATTCACCTGAGTCCAGTATTACTCACTAAACAGTTTATTGAAGAAAAGTCAATACAAAAAAAAAGCGAAAAAGGCAAAAGGTCAAACAAAAGGCAACGTCCCAAAAAAGCAATAGGAAAAAGGCTATTAAAAGGCAATAATCCATTTATCAGAGTTCTGTTTCAAAAGTGACAAGCTACATGGAAAAACAGGAGTCAGAACATACCATATAAGCTGACCCGAATATAAGCCAACATACCATATAAGCTGACCCGAATATAAGCTATTTTACCACAAAAACTGGGAAGACTTATTGACTCGAGTATAAGACGAGGGTGGGAAATGCAGCAGGTCAAATTCAAAAATAAAAATAGATATTAATAAAATTGCATTATTTGAGGCATCCGTAGGTTAAATGTTTTTGAATATTTATATAAAACTGTAATTTAAGATAATTATAAGACTTTAATAAGACTGTCCAACTCTGAATACCTATATACAGTAGAGTCTCACTTATCCAAGCTAAACGGGCCAGCAGAACGTTGAATAAGAAAATATGTTGGATAATAAGGAGAGATTAAGGAGAAGCCTATTAAACATTAAATTAGGTTGTGATTTTACAAATTAAGCACCAAAACATCATGTTATACAACAAATTTGACAGAAAAAGTAGTTCAATACGGAGTAATGCTACGTAGTAATTAGTGTATTTACGAATTTAGCACCAAAATATCACGATGTATTGAAAACATTGACTACCAAAATGTGTTGGATAATCCAGAACGTTGGTTAAGCGAGGCTTGGATAAGTGAGACTCTACTGTACATGGAAAAACAGGAGTCAGAACATACCGTATATCCAACATTCTGCAGGCCCATTTATGTTGGATAAGTGAGACTCTACTGTATTACATTTATTATTTTATTCTATTATTATTGTTACTATTACATTTATTTTACTCTATTTTTATTATTATTAATACATTTATTATTTCACTCTGATCTTGCTATTGCATTCGTTATTTTACTTTTATTATTAAAAAGGATACGTAAGCACATTGACATTGAAGAAGATGAGAACAATGATTTCATCAGAGTTGGACAGTTTTATCTTAAATTACAGTGTTATGTAAACATTCAAAAACATTTCACCTACTGATGCCCCAATTAATGTAATTTTATTGGTATCTATTTTTATTTCTGAAATTTCCCACCCTCGGCTTGAGTCAATGTTTTCCCAGGGTTTTTTTGTGGTAAAATTAGGTGCTTATACTCGAGTATCTACGGTATTTCCCAAAGTTTCACAATTAACTTGTATTAGTTACAGGTAATAGTCAGTATTTTATTTGTCTCAATTATGTTGAGAAAGTGCTTCCAAACAACAATTAAATGAGGATGGGATGGGTGAAGGTGAGGAACGTCAATGGCATTGGAGACACCAACATTTCAATACCCTGTGTGTGTTTTCCACAAGGACATCCCGAGATAAGGATTATTGAGTACATTGCAAATGAGGAGCAGTACAAAAGATATTGTCATGCCCTGATCATTACCGATTGTGTGCTTTTGAACACCAGAGAATGGACAAGGTCAGGAAGCGGGCCACTTTGACGGCATTGGGAGAATTGTACAAAATGCATAAGGTTGTGGGTGAACTATAACTGACATCATGATGGTTCACCCCGAGAAACTCCATCAGTGCTTAAAGTTTGTTATGTTAGGCAAGTTTGCTCTAGATCAGGGTTCCCCAAACTAAGGCCCGGGGGCCGGATGCGGCCCTCCGAGGTCATTTACCTGGCCCCCGCCCTCAGTTTTATAATATAATATATTGTATATATATTGTATATACATATAATATTGATAGTAATATTATAATGTAATGCAATATAACACTAATAATAATACCATATAATAATGTTAATTATATATTCTATATTACATATAATATTACTAATATTACAGTATAGTAGTATAGTTCAATATAGTAATATATAATGCTAATATTGTGCTATACTAATAATATAATATATTGTATGTACATATACAGTAGAGTCTCACTTATCCAACATAAACGGGCTGGCAGAATGTTGGATAAGCGAATATGTTGGATAATAAGGAGGCATTAAGGAAAAGCCTATTAAACATCAAATTAGGTTATGATTTTACCAATGAAGCACCAAAACATCATGTTAGACAACAAATTTGGCAGAAAAAGTAGTTCAATACACAGTAATGCTATGTAGTAATTACTGTATTTATGAATTTAGCACCAAAATATCACGATATATTAAAACATTGACTACAAAAATGTGTTGGATAATCCAGAATGTTGGATTGAATGAAGAAGGCGGGGCCGGGAAGACATCTTTCCACCATGTCTCCTGTATCAATTTAATGATATAATGATATATAATAATATTATACTATACTAATTTTATAATACATTGTATATACATGTAATATTAATAATAATATTATGATGTAATACAATGTAATAATTATTATAATTCACTATTATAATTGTATATTTATATTACATGCAATATTACTAATAATATTGTGATATAGTTGTATAATATAATATATTGTATGTATATATACTTGTAAACCGCCCTGAGTCCCCTTCGGGGTGAGAAGGGCGGTATATAAATGTCGCAAATAAATAAATAAATAAATAAATAAGCAAGTGTTGGATAAGTGAGACTCTACTGTAATTTGTAAGCCACTCTGAGTCCCCTTTGGGGTGAGAAGGGTGTGATACAAATGTAGTAAATAAATGCAGTAAATAAATAAATAATAAATAAATACATTTTAGACTTAGGCTCGCCCAAAGTCTGAAATGACTTGAAGGCACACAACAACAACAACAAACAACAACCCTAATTAGCTTGACTATCTCATTGGCCAGAAGCAGGAGCACACTTCCCATTGAAATCCTGATAAATGTATGTTGGTTAAAATTATTTTTATTTTTAAATATTGTATTGTTCTTTCATTGTTGTTGTTGTTGTTGTTTTTGCACTACAAATAAGACATGTGCAGTGTGCATCGGAATTTGTTTGTATTTTTTTTTTCCAAATGATAATCCGGCCCCTCAAGAGTCTGAAGGATTGTGGACCGGCCCTCGGCTTAAAAAGTTTGAGGACCCTTGCTCTAGATGCATCATCGGTGGGGTTCAGTGTGCTCTCTCGCTGTAGGGTAAACTATAACTCCCACTATGGTGAATCAGTCTCCTCCAAACACTTTCAGTAGGTTGAGTTAGTCCTGGTGGTTCTGTGTGCCAAGTTTGGTCCAGGTCCATCATCAGTGGAGGTTGCAGTTTCTCTGTTTGTGGGTGAACTACAACTCCCAGAAAGGAAGGTCAGTTCCCCCCAAACCCCTCCAGTAATCAAATTTCAACATATCAGGTCTGTGTGCCAAGTTTGGTCCAGGTCCATCGTGGATGGAAGTCACAGTTTCCCTGGTTGTAGTTAAACTACAACTCCCAGGAAGGAAGGCCAGTTCCTCCCAAACCACTCCAGTAATCCCATTTCAACATATCAGGTCTGTGTGCCAAGTTTGGTCCAGATCCATTGGTGTTTGAGTTCACAGTGTTCTCTGGATGTAGGTCAGGGGTCCCCAAACTTTTTAAACAAGGGGCCAGTTCACGATCCTTCAGACCATTGGAGGGCCAGACTATAGTTGGCCACCGAGCAATAATAATTAATAACAACAATAACAACAACAACAATAAAAAGTGGGTTGAAAGAGACCCTTTGGCCATTGTGTCCAACCCCCTTCTGCCTTTGCGCACCGAAAGCACAAGCAAAGCACCCCTGACAGATGGCCACCCACCCTCAATGTTAATAATAATAATAATAATAGTAATAATAATAAAGAGGGTTGGAAGAGCCCCCTTGGGCCATTTAGTCCAACCCCCTTCTGCCTTTGTGCACCGAAAGCACAAGCAAAGCACCCCTGACAGATGGCCACCCACCCTCAATGTTAATAATAATAATAATAATAATAATAATAATAATAATAATAATAGTAATAATAATAAAGAGGGTTGGAAGAGACCCCTTGGGCCATTTAGTCCAACCCCCTTCTGCCTTTGTGCACCAAAAGCACAAGCAAAGCACCCCTGACAGATGGCCACCCACCCTCAATGTTAATAATAATAATAGTAATAATAATAATAATAATAATAATAATAATAATAATAATAATAATAATAATGGTTGTAAGAGAAGAAGAGACCCCTTGGGCCATTTAGTCCAACCCCCTTCTGCCTTTGAGCACCAAAAGCACAAGCAAAGCACCCCTGACAGATGGCCACCCAGCCTCAATGTTAATAATAATAATAATAATAATAATAATAATAATAATAATAATAGTAGTAATAATAATAAAGAGGGTTGGAAGAGACCCCTTGGGCCATTTAGTCCAACCCCCTTCTGCCTTTGTGCACCGAAAGCACAAGCAAAGCACCCCTGACAGATGGCCACCCAGCCTCAATGTTAATAATAATAATAATAATAATAATAATAATAATAATAATAGTAATAATAATAAAGAGGGTTGGAAGAGACCCCTTGGGCCATTTAGTCCAACCCCCTTCTGCCTTTGTGCACCGAAAGCACAAGCAAAGCACCCCTGACAGATGGCCACCCACCCTCAATGTTAATAATAATAATAATAATAATAATAATAATAATAATAATAGTAATAATAATAAAGAGGGTTGGAAGAGACCCCTTGGGCCATTTAGTCCAACCCCCTTCTGCCTTTGTGCACCGAAAGCACAAGCAAAGCACCCCTGACAGATGGCCACCCAGCCTCAATGTTAATAGTAATAATAATAATAATAATAATAATAATAATAATAATAATAATAATAATAATAAGGGTTGTAAGAGAAGAGACCCCTTGGGTCATTTAGCCCAACCGCCTTCTGCCTTTGTGCCGTGGGGGCCGGATAAATAGCTTCGATGGGCCGCATCCGGCCCCTGGGCCTTAGTTTGGGGACCCCTGATATAGGTGAACTATAAATCCCCCAAATCAAGGTGAATTTTCCCCAAAGACCTCCAGTATTTTTTGCTGGGAATGGGACCTCGGCGTGCCAAGTTTGCTCCAGGTACATTGTTGGTGGAGTTCAGAGTGCTCTTAGATTGCACGCGAACTATACATCCCTATACATCAAAACCCCCCAATATTGAAATTTGGGCATATTGGGTATGCATGCCAAATTTGGTCCAAATCCATCATTATTTGGGTTCATAGTGTCCTCCAAAGACCTCCAGTATTTTTTGTTGGTCATGGGAGTTCCGTGTGCCAAGTTCGTTCCAGGTGGAGTTCAGAGTGCTCTTCGATTGCAGTCCCTACAACTCCTATAAATCATGGCGAATTCTCCCCAAACTTCTCTAGTATGTTCAGTTGCTGATGAATTCCTCTGTTTGCTGTGTGCCTTAGAAAGGAATAGGAAAGGGTTGTGGGAGAGTCAGTGGGCGGGGTCATGCAAATTCCACACCAGTGGAGAGAGTCAGAAACACTGGGATGTCTGTGGTGGAGGAAACACAGAAAATCTAGGAGGAAATTGTCCTTGTATGAATGCCTTTACTCGGGTAGTGCTCAGTATGGTTTTTGTGGAGAACACTGGCAGGACTCTTCGACATGTTTACGGCGCTCACTATAACCTGCAATGTGATTGGAGGGAGGGCCATTGGTGTCTCCTGAGTAGTGGGAACTATAGCTAGTTGTGAAAGTGGGAGCATGTCCGTGTAAGTAGACACCCCAGCCACACATACATCCATATGTTCACTTTTATTATGTGTATAGATTGTTGTGTGCCTTCTAAATTGTTTCCAACTGCCACTTTGGCCCGTCCCCCCTCCTTGTTCTTGGCAAGGTTTGTTCAGAGCAGGGTTGTTGCTCTTGTCTGAGTCTGAACAGTGCGGCTTGCCCAGAGTCACCCAATCTGTTTCCATGGTTGTCTCAGTCCAACACTGAAACCACACTCTGGCAGCACAAATGCAGAAAACAGAGCAACCTAACAGCATCCACCTACTCCTTCTTCCCCTCCCTCGTTGTCCTTGCTGGCCTACTGACAAGGCACTATCTTTGCCCTTGCCTTTGTGACTCTGACGTCAGCAAGGGGTGTTGGCTGACCTTTCTTTCTCCCGGGATCCCTTGTTTCCATCCTGGGATTGAAGGATAGCGTTGCAATCCAGGCCACCCAGGCAAGCGCTCCTATCTTTTTTGCTAAACTGGCTGCTATTCCTTGCCAAGAAAAAAAGGAGAGGGGACGGTCCAAATTGGAAGTTGGAAACAACTTGGAAGGCACACAATCTCTCCCTCTTTTGCTTTCTGGAACTTGGTCAGTTGCTACCGTTTTGTTATTGGTTCCAAGGTGGCCAATAGACATGTCCAAAAAATTGTTTTGAATCGTATATCGGAATTATTTGGGATTGTTCTCGCTTTTTGATACGCATTCCGAGACATTGTCTCACAGCGCAACCAGCAATGTAATTCGAACCATTGTTGGCCCATTCTCTAATTGTCTCTTAATGTTTCGTTAATTTTTTTCCCCCAATTTTTTTAAAATATATTTTTAAAAATATATTTTTTGTTTCTGCAACCTACCTTGAATGGGAGCTTAGCACAACCTAATATGGCTGCCGCTCCCCAGCCAATCAGAAGCTTCCACGATGGACGCAAAGGTGGGGGCTAACGTCCTCTGTGTCCACATGGAAGATTGCCATACAAGCCTGGTGTGTAGCGATTGCGCATGCGCGTCCGCCATTTTAGAAACATTTAGAATCATTACGAATTTTCAGAAATATCTGAAATTTTTGGGTGAAAAAATCAGAAATACGTTCTGTATCGAAGCGCCAGCGCCCCCTACTTTAGAAACGAGAATTGAAACTTTTTTTCATTGATCGGACATGCCTAGTGGCCAACCTTAAGTGTTGCTCTTCTTCTGTGGGTCATCTTGGAGCACGTTTGGCACCGTTTGTGTGAGCTGCATGCAAAAGATCCCAAGAATTTTTTTTCCTCAGGGCATGCCGCTTACTCAGCAGAAGCTGAGGTTTCAGTGGGGCTGGTAAGCATTTGTTCTAAGGAAAGCCGGCCGGCAGAAGTAGGCCGATCCCGTGGAGGCACGAAGCCGGAAGTTTGGAGCGTGCTTGCTCGCTTTCGTGAGAGAGCCCTGGAGACGTGGCCTCTTTCTTCCATTGTTGCCCGGGGAACCGGTTTGGATCCCTTCCACGGTGCCATATCAGCCGGACCAGATAGGCTGGCCCTGTCAACAGGCATGGAAATGACAAGCCACCGCTCCCCGCTTGCCTCCTTCTCAGAGTCCTTTGACCAGGACTCAGAGAAGGGAGGGGTTTGCTATATTTGGGTCCGTGACCTCCATTTGAGAACAGTGTTATTCACCTCCCCATGGAAACCAATTATTACTTTTAATAGCTTAGATTCTGTTGTGTGCTGTTCAGAACTTGGAGAAAAATTCACTCTTTGTGACCTAGCATTTGCAGAATCCCTCGATGGGCATATATAGTGATAGATTATGGGAGCTGCAGTCCAAAAGGTAAATAATAAATCGTTATTTATAACTGGCCCTCTCTCCCCAGATGCTCTAGTGTTCTGAGCTCTCCCTCTACTTGCTGTTGTCCCACAATGTTGTTATTGTTAGCATTTTCGACTCAAAAACAGCAGATTTCCTGCTCAAACACCTTGTGATATAACTTTCCAAATCCCATCTGCTGCCTAGTGGCCAAACACTATGTCCGCAATTTGTTAATTGCAATTTCTATTTCCCTCACAAAACACCTACCCTACCTTGCCTCCCTTCCGCCCACCTCCCATCTTTATGTCAGAGAACCGAAGCAGGGTCCTAGCTACTCTATAACACCATCAGTTCTAGGGTTTCAAAGAGAGGCAAACAAATTCCAAGACACTACATCTTGATGGCAGAGAACCGAAGCAGCCAGTTCCAGGCTGCTGCGGTGATCCCGACATCCCTGTATGTCTAACGGTTTTGAATGTTTGCCACATATTTGTGTTCTGTGATCTGCCCTGAGTCCCCTTCAGAGTGAGATGGGCAGAATATATTGTAAACAGAGCATCTGAAATATGCAATTACAGGATACTTATAGTTGAGCATTCAGATCACAGCAAGCAGAGTGAGGAGTGTCATGTGGCTGTAATGAATTTAGAGCTGAGGAGGCAAAGATCCAGAGTTCGGTCTTTAAAATCACAAAAGGTTTATTTACAAAAATAATAAGTACATTTCTTCATAGCTAAGAACAGGGTCCTAGGTACTCTATAACTCCCATCACTTCTAGGGTTTCATTCCAAGACACTACATCTTGATGGCAGAGAACTGAAGCAGCCAGTTCCAGGCTGCTGCGGTGATCCTGACACCCCTGTATGTCTAACGGCTTTGAATGTTTGCCACATATTTGTGTTCTGTGATCTGCCCTGAGTCCCCTTCGGAGTGAGATGGGCAGAATATAAATACTGTAAACAGAGCATCTGAAATATGCAATCACAGGATACTTATAGTTGAGCATTCAGCTCACAGCAAGCAGAGTGAGAAGTGCCATGTGGCTGTAATGAATTTAGAGCTGAGGAGGCAAAGATCCAGAGTTTGGTCTTTAAAATCACAAAAGGTTTATTTACAAAAATAATAAGTACATTTCTTCATAGCAAAGAACAGGGTCCTAGGTACTCTATAACTCCCATCACTTCTAGGGTTTCATTCCAAGACACTACATCTTGATGGCAGAGAACCGAAGCAGCCAGTTCCAGGCTGCTGCAGTGAACCTGACATCCCTGTATGTCTTAATGGCTTTGAATGTTTGCCGCATATTTGTGATCTGCCCTGAGTCCTCTTTGGATACTTATAGTTGAGCATTCAGCTCACAGCAAGCAGAGTGAGGAGTGTCATGTGGCTGTAATGAATTTAGAGCTGAGGAGGCAAAGATCCAGAGTTCGGTCTTTAAAATCACAAAAGGTTTATTTATAAAAATAATAACTACATTGGGTGGTTGTATGTTTTCCAGGCTGTATGGCCATGTTCCAGAAGTATTCTCTCCTGACCCTAACTGGCCATACAGCCCGGAAAACATACAACAACCCTGTGATCCTGGCCATGAAAGCCTTCGACAACACAATAACTACATTTCTTAGTAGTCAGCTACTGGGTTCTAGCTATTCTATAACTCCATCAGTTCTAGGGTTTCAAAGAGAGGCAAAAAACTCCAAGACACTACATCTTTCTGGCACATACAAGCAGAGAGAGATCTCAATACACATAGCACACACAGAAGTAGAAGTCAGAAGCTAAAGGCTTGCAGTAGAAAAATATCCATTCTACACAACCAGTTAGAATCAGAGCAGAAACAGAGAGGAGAGAGCAAATAGTTACAGCCCAACTGTCATACAGGAGAACATGGGGGAAGGGACTTCCTTCAACCTATATTAAAGCTAACTGACTATTCCTCATTGAGGACTGCAAACTTGGGCAGTGTGGGGTTGAACTCCAACAATTAATACCACCTTTAACCAAATTAATAAGTTATATTAAATTTGGACACAGCACCATTTAGTTCCCCTGCAGAAAAGAGATGCCTTCCACACTACACAATTATAATGCTATTTCTTCCATTTAAAAATACTTCTACTACCAACACCAGCAGAAGAACTAGTGAGATTAAATAGCACATTAAGAGAGTTTTGTTAACTCTCTAAAAAGTTGATTGAGACCCCTTTTTGGGGGGAAAAAGCAGACCAAAATCAATCTTGAAAGGATTAAGTAATTGGAAAAGGGGAGAAAGTTTATTTTGTTATCCTTGCAGCCTCTTAGATAAAATCTTAAACTCAGCAGTAGTTATTGATCGTTCGACTGGAAAGTCTCTCTCGAGATGATGTCCTTCTTAGCTGCATTAGGCCAAAGAGCTCCAAAAGGCACCTAAGGAAATCTTGTGCGGCCTGAAAGGGTTCTAGCAATACCTCACTTGGGAAAAGATTGGAAGCCTTTCTCAGCCCGAGCGTCAAAATGCAATGTCATATTCGTTCGCAAGGAGACACACTAGTTGGGATGGAAAACTCTGTCAAAGCATAGCTTAAAAGTTCTTCTTGAGTGTCTATCAGCCTTCTTTTAATACAGGGGAGAAGCCAAAAGATTGTTGCAAAACAAGGCTAAAAAGAATAATCCCAAAAAAAAAACCCATTAGGCATAAAACAAGGTTCCATTAATGCATGAACATGAACACACAAATGCTGCAAGATAATCCGGGAAAGCAAGAGCTTGCTTCTTGACTCGAACGAGAAGTTGCTTTGACAAAGGTTTCTCTCTCAGCACACTCTTTTAATACCCCTTGCATAGCATGAAAGCATTTCTTTGGCCTCTGACCTTCGTCTTGTTTGCTATTCTAACACTGCGAACCCTGAATTCCAAATGACCAGCTCGATCGAAAGATTCCGTTTCGTCAAGGCCAGACAGCTCTCTAGTGTTAGCGTCTGTCTGTATGCTATCCTCCCTTCCTGAGTCAATTTGCACCTGGCTAGCTTCGGTATCATCAACACCATTCCCTGCCGTGGGAAAGCCTCCCTGTTCCTCATCTTCCACAGCAGGGACACTCTGAACCTGAATCCCATAATTCCCATCAGAGTCATCTTGAACCTGAATCCCAACATCTTGAACCTGAATCCCATAATTCCCATCAGAGTCACTCTGAGGCTCCAGCTGAGTCACAACAGGGGCCATGTTCCAGAGGCATTTTCTGTTGACGTTTTGCCACATCTATGGCAGACATCCTCAGAGGTTGTTGGAAACTGGGGAAGAATCTACTTTTTATTTTTCAGTGATTGGTTTGGGGGGTGTGCCAAAATACTGTTTGCTTACACTTGAAAATTACCTAGGGCTGGCCCTGATCATAGAATTATAGAGTTGGAAGAGACCTCGTGGGCCACCCAGTCCCCTGCCAAGAAGCAGGAAAATTGCATTTAAAGCACTCCCGACAGATGGCCTTTACTCAAGAGGTATATGTTAAAACCTATCTATTGGTAGGTTACCATGCAAGGCTATCCATTGAGATCCAAACTACACAAACTACACTTCTCCTTGATAACACGTGCCTCCGTTACTGGCTTGCCCTACGTTTTGCAAGCTCTAAAGCAAGTGTATTCACGTGGTCCCTTGTTTACCGTTTTATCTGGTTCTGGGACAGGTCTTTCAGAGGTAGGAATGTCCCATTTACTTTCAGAGGAGTTTGGGGAGAACATAACTCACCAGCAGAACCCCCAAATAACGTCTCATCTCTCCCACACCTTCGCCATCACTCTCCCTTCCTTTCTTTGGATTTTCCTTTTAAAGAGAGATGGGGAATGTGGCTTCTGGCAAATCTCGATAAATAAAAGTAATTGTCTAGCTTTGGCCAATTGGTGTAATCACTCTGTTTATTGGAGGAGACAGGAATGATGTTGTTGGTGAGATATTGTCTAAGCTCCGGCTCAGGATAATGTTTTTCTAAAGAGAAAAATAGCCTTTCATTGTTCTGTGCGAATGCCAGGAATTCACTTGTGTAGCCGACCTCTGAAATTCTAATTGACATTTTTATCTACACTATATAAAGATGATTAAGAATTGCTGCCATTGTTTGTTTATTGCTGTCTGGCTCAAGCAAAAAGAAAGTCACGCAGAAGTAGATTTTGAAGATGTAGTTCTATTTCCTAACTAAGCATTCACTCTCTTTTCATTTGGCTGAGTTCAATGCCTTCCAGGTCCTGACATCTAAAACCCAAGTTTTAGAAAGTCGGGTATTACAAACATGGTTTCTTTTACTTTGAGAATTTCACAAATTTTACCACTTTTTACTTCCCTCCAATGATTGAGGAAGGTAGTAGACATAGATACAGAATTGGGAAGGATGCCTGGCTCGACAGCAGTGTGTGTGAAAAAGATCTTGGAGTCCCCGTGGGGAGGAAGGTGAACATGAGCCAGGAATGTGACGCGGGGGCTAAAAAAGCCAAAGGGATTTTGGCCTGCATAAATATACGAGTCTAGTGTCTAGATCCAGGGAAGTCATGCTACCCCTCTGTTCTGCCTTGGTCAGACCACACCTGGAATCACACTGCGTCCAATTCTGGGTGCCACAACTTAAGGGAGATGTTGACAAGCTGGAATGTATCCAGAGGAGGGCGACTATGTTGGTGTATTTTGGTGTAAGGGTGAAATGTTGAATCAAGTGTTTTTGCTGTTGGAGTTTTGCAACTGTGCATGCTTTCCAGCAGCACACAGGTTAATGGCTTGAATGATAGCCTGCCTAGCCAATAGGTCAAGCCTTCCGGTCTCAGAAGGGCAGACAGGACGTTTGTCATTCTGTTATGGAATGTGGGAGTTGCCTACAGAAGAGCTTCGCTGACAATTGGCAAAGAGAGAGGACATGCTTTGCCTTTGCTCAGGGAAGCATGTGTCCTATGAGCGATGGACTTTGTAGTTTGTATATAGTTTGCATATAAATAAAGCCTTGGAACTGCTGTGCGCAGCTGAATTACAACTGTGGTGTCATTTGTTGGTGCTGCTTAGCCAGATGCTGAAGCAGTCTGGCGGAGGATGGATTGGTGAGAGGCCTGACTCACCAATAAATCAGGATGGTTCGGAGCTAATTAACCCCCTGACAGACTAAAATGATCAAGGGTCTGGAGAACAAGCCCTATGAGGAGTGGCTTAAAGAGCTGGGCGTGTTTAGCCTACAGAAGAGAAGGCTGAGAGGAGACATTATGAGGGCTATGTATCAAGATGTGTCAGGAAGTCATAGGGAGGAGGGAGCAAGCTTGTTTTCTGCTGCCCTGGAGACTAGGATGCGGAGCAATGGCTTCAAACTCCAGGAAAGGAGATTCTAGCTGAACATTAGGAAGAACTTCCTCACTGTGAAAGCTGTTCAGCAATGCTATTTTCCTGCTTCTTGGAAGAGGGTTGGACCAGATTGTGAGGACAAGAGAGAGGGCCTTCTCGGTAGTGGCTCCCCGACTCTGAACTCGCTCCCCAGGGAGATTAGACTGGCTCCTTCATTGCCCACTTTCCGTCGGAATCTAAAAACATGGATGTTCCGGTGAAGAGTGAAGAGGCCACCGGCCATGTATCTTGAGTGAAGAGGCCACCAGCCATGTATCTTGTTTTCAAATTGATCCGAGTATTTCCTGCCTAAGAAAACCCTGTGGTATTCATAGCATGACCGTATATTATGATTCCCAAGCTTTTTTGGACCAGGGACCACCACTCTCCAATATTAGTACCAAAAGGGTTACAAATCAGTGTTTGGTCAACTTTAGATTCTGTTTGGTTATTTGGGGTGCTGGTTCAGAAAATTGCATTGGATAGACCACATCAGCTCTAGTTTCTGATACAGAACATATGCCACCCAGTAGTCGCCATCTGCTCGCTCATAGAAAACTATATTTAATAATCTAGGACTGATGTGGTCCATCCAATGCCGTTTTCTCAATCAGCACCCCAAATAAACCCAGAAATGAAGACACCAAGGTGCCCCCGCTTCCAGGCACTACATGGAATGGGAGGAGGAGGAGAAGCAGCAGTCAGGAGGCTTGTTGTTGTGCCTTTCGTGTGTAGTTAGCCTCTCCTTTCCCAACGTCCCTGTTGCTTCAGCACTATAAGAGGGTTTTGTGAGCTCTTGTTGTAGTGGTGTAGTAATTGTGAGACCGCGGACCATATTTTAGTTCTTGAGGACCACTGATGGTCCACGGACCACAGGTTGGGAATCACTGCTGTGTATCAACAGTCATAGATATGCACAGAGAAGGTGTTAGAAATAATGGAGGATATGGGATTTTTTTTACTCAACTTAGCTTTTTTGATTTCTCATGTCATTGCTAACAGAGAAAAACGATTGTTCCTCCAATTATTCATTTCTCCTTATGGAACAATGGTGTCACATGTTGCTGCGTCTTCTGGTGTACAGATTTGTTGAATTTAATTGTGTCGTTGATTTTGATCTTCAGATGACTCAGATGTTTTTGTTCCTGTCCTCCCCCCTCCCATTTTTTGTTTATGGTATATCCAATAGAAAATCTTAGCAACAGAGAATGAGAGATTGAGATTGTGTGTGTGAGAGAGAAAATAATAATAATAATAATAATAATAATAATAATAATAATAATAATAATAATAATAATAATAATAATAATAATACTTATGCCTCAAGTACTACCTTCCAGCATCAAAGAACTGGTGGGATCACAAACCTGCAAAAGTATTGGAAAATGAACATGCAAAGATACTGTGGGACTTCCGAATCCAGACTGACAAAGTTCTGGAATACAACACACCAGACCTCACAGTTGTGGAAAAGAAAAAGGTTTGGATCATTGATGTTGCCATCCCAGGTGACAGTCGCATTGATGAAAAACAACAGGGAAAACTCAGGACCTCAAGATTGAACTTCAAAGACTCTGGCAAAAAGCAGTGCAGGTGGTCCCAGTGGTGATGGGCACACTGGGTGCCGTGCCAAAAGATCTCAGCCGGCATTTGGAAACAATAGACACTGACAAAATTACGATCTGCCAGCTGCAAAAGGCCACCCGACTGGGATCTGCACGCATCATCCGAAAATACATCACACAGTTCTAGACACTTGGGAAGTGTTCGACTTGTGATTTTGTGAAACGAAATCCAGCATATCTATCTTGTTTGCTGTGTCATAAAATAATAATAATAATAATAATAATAATAATAATAATAATAATAATAATAATAATAATAATATAATTTATTTGTAGACCACCCTATCTCAGGGCGGTTTCCAACATATATGGCAAACATTCATTGCCAACGAGGAAAAAATATACAGTAGCATCTCACTTATCCAAGACTCGCTTATCCAAGGTTCTGGATTATCCAAGCCATTTTTGTAGTCAATGTTTTCAATATACAGTAGAGTCTCTCTTATCCAACGTAAACGGGCCAGCAGAAAGTTGGATAAGCGAATATGTTGGATAATAAGGAGGGATTAAGGAAAAGCTATTAAACATCAAATTAGGTTATTATTTTACAAATTAAGCACCAAAACATCATGTTATACAACAAATTTGACAGAAAAAGTAGTTCAATACGCAGTAATGTTATGTTGTAATTATTGTATTTACGAATTTAGCACCAAAATATCACGATATATTGAAAATATTGACTACAAAAATGCCTTGGATAATCCAGAACGTTGGATAAGCGAGTGTTGGATAAGTGAGACTCCACTGTATTGTGATATTTTGGTAATTACAACATAACATTATTGCATATTGAACTACTTTTTCTGTCAAATTTGTTGTATTACATGATGTTTTGGTGCTTAATTTGTAAAATCATAACCTAATTTGATGTTTAATAGGCTTTTCCTTAATCCCTCCTTATTATCCAAGACATTCACTTATCCAAGGTTCTGCCAGCCCGTTTAGCTTGGATAAGTGAGACTCTACTGTATTGCCAGATATGGGGGGAAAAAAATCACAAATTCAGCTCCTTCCGAAAACAAAAATGGGAATCAAGCTGGCGTTGGGTTGTTGTATGTTTTCTGGACTGTATGGCCATGTTCCAGAAGCATTCTCTCCTGACGTTTCGCCTACATCTATGGCAGGTATCCTCAGAGGTTGTGAGGGTTGGCATTGTTTCTGCTGAAACGCAGAGTCCCTTCAATCACAAATCGAACCTGGGTTTATAGAGCTTAGCTTTTGGTTGCGCTGTGCGGCATATTTACACGCTCTCCAAGCACGGTACAAAGATTAATTATAAAGTCTTGGTGTCGTGAAGAACTTCTAATATACGTCGCACTTAATGACTGTAATCATCGATGCCCTCATCCAGTGATAAGCACGCACGTGTTCCCATGAATACACAACCAAGAATCGCGAATCTGTTGATCCATGTGGGAACGGATCAGTTTCCAGATCCGAAACAGCAACGCACAAATTGGTGTGAAACTCCCTCCTCGTCGGTTGCATGGGCTGCAGAGCGAAGTTGCTGAATGTCACTTCCTCCCGTCTAACTCGGCATTTAATTCATTTTTCCATCAGGGTTGAGGAACCTGGTGCTTTTCATTAATGCTATTTAATTGAAAATTAAGGGAGGAAATTAAGCACGGATTCATTAAGGCTTTGAAGGGCTTCTTCATTTCACTTTTCCTGGGATCACCTGCCGTCGTGGCTGCTTCAACCTTCTGCTCGGTCTTTGTTTTCGGAGGAGTTCTGTGGCATCTACAAGACGATTTATTCACGTACAGTATTTACCGTATATACTCGAGTATAAGCCGACCCGAATATAAGCCGAGGCACCTAATTTTACCACAAAAAAAACTGGGAAAACATTGACTCGAGTATAAGCCGAGGGTGGTAAATTTCAGAAATAAAAATAGATACCAATAATAATAATAATAATAATAATAATAATAATAATAATAATAATAATAATTTGTACAGAAAAACAAGAAAACTCATGACCATTCATCATTCCCTGCACCCTCGCAGTGATGTTGACCGGCTATATCTGCCTAGAAGATCAGGGGGCAGAGGACTCTTACAAGTCAAACAAGCAGTCAAAGAAGAAGAACATGCCCTGGCAGAATATGTAAAGCAAAGTGAAGAACCTGCTCTGATTAAAGTCAAAAATCAGAAACTCCTCAAAGCACAGCAGACAAAAAACCAGTACAAGAAAACCGCACTACAAACTAGAGCTGACAGCTGGCACAACAAAACATTGCATGGAAAGTTCCTTGACAAAATTGAAGGAAAAGCTGATAAGGAGAAGACCTGGCTCTGGCTCACGAATGGGACCCTGAAGAAGGAGACAGAAGGCCTGATCCTTGCAGCCCAGGAGCAAGACATCAGGACAAAGGCAATTCAGGCCAAGATTGAAAAATCAGCTGATGACCCAAAATGCAGACTGTGCAAGGAAATCGACGAAACCATTAATCATCTCCTCAGCTGCTGTAAGAAAATCGCACAGACAGACTACAAACAGAGGCACAACTACGTGGCCCAAATGATTCATTGGAACGTATGCCTCAAGTACCACCTCCCAGCAGGAAAGAACTGGTGGGATCACAAACCTGCAAAAGTATTGGAAAATGAGCACGCAAAGATACTGTGGGACTTCCGAATCCAGACTGACAAAGTTCTGGAACACAACACACCAGACATCACAGTTGTGGAAAAGAAAAAGGTTTGGATCATTGATGTTGCCATCCCAGGTGACAGTCGCATTGACGAAAAACAACAGGAAAAACTCAGCCGCTATCAGGACCTCAAGATTGAACTTCAAAGACTCAGGCAGAAACCACTACAGGTGGTCCCGGTGGTGATGGGCACACTGGGTGCCGTGCCAAAAGATCTCAGCCGGCATTTGGAAACAATAGACATTGACAGTAATCACATTTAATTAGCATTAAATGGCCTTGCAAGCCTCATATCCTGGCCTGTGGGAATCCTTTGTTCAGAGTCATTAGCTGCCCCTGATTGATTCATGTTTGGAATTCTTTTGTTTTCAAGAGTGTTGCTCTGCAAACAGAAAGTATTGATACCGAATTTGTAATGAAGCTACGTTTTGCTAAATCCATGCCTCTGCGTTTCCCCGGGTCTCGGAAGACTCTTGCGGTGTGAACCTTCCAAAGACTAATCTGAACAATTAGTGAACATCTTTTGTGATCCTGCTCGGTTGACCTCTCCCTCCTGCGCCGTGTGCCACCACCTGGAGTGCAGAATAATTGCCCATCTTTTTTCCATGCGGCCTGTCATACCTTATCGCTTAATTTTAGATCGGTAATAGGAAACCGCTTCCTGAAAAATGGAGGGGAAGAGCCAAAGCGCTGGATTCTCCAGAAAGTAGTAGAGACATAGAGAAGGAGGACAGAAACATTTTAGTTTGAACAATTGGCAAGGAAGAAAGGAATAAACCTAGCAGCTACTAATGGTGAGCCCGTATTTTCATTTTGATGGGGTTTTTTTTTTACCTTCCAAGTTTTCTGATCTTACCTTTGGAGGATGGGTTTTAAGGAACTCATTACGGAAGATATACTTACTTAGGCGATCCCTCATTGTCCAAGTCTTGGCGGTGGATACGTAGGTTACTGTGGAGCCCTATTCTTGACCCGCATGTTCTTCCACAGTGAGAGCATTCGTTTTCCAGGTGGAAGGTGGTCCCGGTCAGGGTTGGCTTGATGCAGTTTCCTCTTGGTACTTCTCCCTTTCACCCTCCATTCGTGCCTCTTCAAATTCCACAGCACTGCTGGTCACAGCTGACCTCCAATCAGAGCACTCAAGGGCCAGGGCTTCCCAGTTCCCAGTGTCTATGCCACAGTTTTTAAGGTTGGCTTTGAGCCCATCTTCAATCTATTTTCCTGTCCACCAACATTCTGTTTTAGTTGGGAATATGAGTTGGGTTTGTGTTGGGAGTATTGTATAGTATAGTAGTTGGGAGTATGAGTTCCATTTGAGTTGGGAGTATAGTATAGTATAGTAGTTGGGAATATGAGTTCGGTTTGTGTTGGGAGTATAGTATAGTATAGTATAGTAGAGTAGTTGGGAATATGAGCTGGGTTTGTGTTGGGAGTATAGTATAGTAGTTGGGAGTATGAGTTGGGTTTGTGTTGGGAGTATAGTATAGTATAGTAGTTGGGAATATGAGTTGGGTTTGTGTTGGTAGTATAGTAGTTGAGAGTATGAGTTGTGTTTGTGTTTGGAATATAGTATAGTAGTTGGGAGTATGAGTTGGGTTTGTGTTGGGAGTATAGTATAGTAGTTGGGAATATGAGTTCGGTTAGTGTTGGGATTATAGTATAGTATAGTAGTTGGGAATATGAGTTCCATTTGAGTTGGGAGTATAGTATAGTATAGTAGTTGGGAGTATGAGTTGGGTTTGTGTTGGGAGTATAGTATAGTAGTTGGGAATATGAGTTGGGTTTGTGTTGGGAGTATAGTATAGTAGTTGAGAGTATGAGTTGGGTTTGTGTTGGGAGTATAGTATAGTAGTTGGGAGTATGAGTTGGGTTTGTGTTGGGAGTATAGTATAGTATAGTAGTTGGAGTATGAGTTGGGTTTGTGTTGGGAGTATAGTATAGTAGTTGGGAGTATGAGTTGGGTTTGTGTTGGGAGTATAGTATAGTATAGTAGTTGGGAGTATGAGTTGGGTTTGTGTTGAGAGTATAGTATAGTAGTTGGGAATATGAGTTGCGTTTGTGTTTGGAGTGTAGTATAGTAGTTGGGAGTATGAGTTGGGTTTGTGTTGGGAGTATAGTATAGTAGTTAGGAGTATGAGTTGCACTTATGTTGGGAGTATAGTATAGTATAGTAGTTGGAGTATGAGTTGGGTTTGTGTTGGGAGTATAGTATAGTAGTTGGGAGTATGAGTTGGGTTTGTGTTGGGAGTATAGTATAGTATAGTAGTTGGGAGTATGAGTTGGGTTTGTGTTGAGAGTATAGTATAGTAGTTGGGAATATGAGTTGCGTTTGTGTTTGGAGTGTAGTATAGTAGTTGGGAGTATGAGTTGCACTTGTGTTGGGAGTATAGTATAGTATAGTAGTTGGGAATATGAGTTGGGTTTGTGTTGGGAATATAGTATAGTATAGTAGTTGGGAATATGAGTTGGGTTTGTGTTGGGAGTATAGTATAGTATAGTATAGTAGTTGGGAGTACGAGTATGAGTCCACATTTCGCAGGTGTATAATAACAGGGTTGGGAGGACAATGGCTTTATAAACAAGCACCTTGGTCTCCCTACGGATGTCCCGATCCTCAAACAGAAGCAGATCCTCAAACGCTCTGCTTCATTTGGAAAATTGCTGCACTCGCAGAGCTCGTTCAGTGTAGAGAAGTGGCTGCCAAGGAAGTGGAAATGGTCAACAATTTGTAACATTACACCATTATGCTGTATTTCTGGCATTGCAGAGGGATTGTGATGGAAGAGCTCTTTGGTTTTCTCGATGTTCAGTGAGCTTCTCGTATGCTTCTGCAAAGGTGTTTAGAGTGGCTTGTAGGCCTTCTTCTGAATGCGCACTGACTACGTTATCATTGGCATATTGGAGTTCTACAACAGATGGTGTTGTGATCTTGGTTTTGGCTTTCAGTCTGGTAAGGTTAAATAGCTTGCCATTGTTCGATAGATGATTTCCACTGAAGGTATGAGTAAGGTATAACCGGCATCAGTAGAAACATAATCTTGCCTCTTCTGCGATTTGGGGGCTCTGACATATAAAGAACGCCCTGCGGTGCGCTCTGGGTTTCAACTGGGCCACCCCTCCTTCCTCTTACGAATTAATTCACTGAGCATTATTGCTGTTTGTACAATCTGAGAACTGCAAGAGCAGAGATATTATCAGGTTGTATTTTCGAGTCATGTGGGACGGTTTCGAAACATTAATTGGTAGAAATCCAAGTGTGCGCGGAGGGGGAAGAACAAAACGCAACATTTACATAGACAGATTTAATGCAGCGAATAGTATTAAAGATGCCAAGTATAATAAATCAGCAGGCAGCCTTGAGAAAACAGGCAGATCCCCTCCAGCATTGAGGGAAACGTTACATAAAATATTCTAACATACTGAACAATTTGTTCTACATTGTCATTTTCTGAGTGTGGTTTTTAATGGGCTTTGTAAAAAGCGATCCGACGAGTATTTATGTGCCGCATGAAAATGTGGTAGATCTGCTTCCTTCTTCGTCTTTTAATTAAAGGTGTCAGGGGGGAAGACTTTGCTTAACATCCTTGACCACATAATGATGGAGAACCTCCCCAAACTAGACACAGTGGTCCCCTACATTATGGTAGAACCAAATCTGATGGCTATTCTTGTGTCTTCTATATTTGCTGGCATATGGCATGCATCACCTTGACAGCATCATCTTTCAAGATTTTAAACAATTCAGCTGGGATCCCGTCGTCTCCTGCTGCCTTGTTATTAGCAATGCTTCTTAAGGCCCATTCAGCCTCACTCCTCAGGATGTGTGGTTCTAATTCACTCACCACACCGTCAAAGCTATCCTTGATATTATTATCCTTCCTATACATATCTTCTGTATAGTCTCGCCACCTTCTCTTGATCTCTTCAGCTGGGATCCCATCATCTCCTGCTGCCTTGTTATTAGCAACGCTTCTTAAGGCCCATTCAACCTCACTCCTCAGGATGTGTGGTTCTAATTCACTTACCACACCGTCAAAGCTATCCTTGATATTATTATCCTTCCTATACATATCTTCTGTATAGTCTCGCCACCTTCTCTTGATCTCTTCAGCTGGGATCCCATCATCTCCTGCTGCCTTGTTATTAGCAACGCTTCTTAAGGCCCATTCAACTTCACTCCTCAGGATGTGTGGTTCTAATTCACTCACCACACTGTCAGAGCTATCCTCGATATTATTATCCTTCCTATACAGATCTTCTGTATACAGTAGTCTCGCCACCTTCTCTTGATCTCTTCAGCTGGGATCCTGTCTTCTCCTGCTGCCTTTTTATTAGCAATGCTTCTTAAGGCCCATTCAACCTCACTCCTCAGGATGTGTGGCTCTAATTCACTCAGCACACCGTCAAAGCTATCCTCGATATGATTATCCTTCCTATACAGATCTTCTGTATAGTCTCACCACCTTCTCTTGATCTCTTCAGCTGGGATTCCGTCTTCTCCTGCTGCCTTTTTATTAGCAATGCTTCTTAAGGCCCATTCAACCTCATTCCTCAGGATGTCTGGTTCTAATTCACTCACCACACCGTCAAAGCTATCCTTGATATTATTATCCTTCCTATACAGATCTTCTGTATACAGTAGTCTCGCCACCTTCTCTTGATCTCTTCAGCTGGGATCCCGTCATCTCCTACTGCCTTGTTATTAGCAATGCTTCTTAAGGCCCATTCAACCTCACTCCACCCCACACCGTCAAAGCTATCCTTGATATTATTATCCTTCCTATACAGATCTTCCGTATATTCTCACCACCCAGCCAACATTAGTTCTATAAATATCCAGCAAGAGATATATTTTGGCATTTACCTTTGCTGATACCGCTGTCTGTTTCAGAAATAAATTTGGAATACCGCAAGTATTGAATTGGAGGAAGGCCAAGGCCGGCTCCGGTGGCACAGACCGCTGAGCTGTGAAAGGGAGGCTTTGAAGGCTGAAGGATTAAAATCTGACTTATTTCATTTCCCAAAGAAATGCCTTTTTTAAAAAGAAAATACCATCCTTCTATCTCAACGGAGGTACACAGCGTTCTAGCGTGCAATGGCGTCATTTTTCAACTTTGTGACGGGAACACAAAAGGACTTTGGCTCTCGGTTAACAGATGGGTTAATGCCTCTTTGTCTTGATCCTCCCCTGACCGGTCACTCCACACACACACACACACACCCATGCCTGTTAAAAATAGCTACATTCAAAAGCAGTCTGTTGTATCATTGAGAGAAACTGTATCAGCTGGAGCATTAAGCCAGGTTGCTGGTGAGTCATGTCTTCCTCCGTCTCTCTCTTTCTCTCTACCACTTCGCGTGGCACGTCGTCTTTGGGCCACAAATAGATGAATGGATGAATCTGCCAGAGATTTGCTCTCCTGTCCCCTTTTGCAACCAGCAGTCTACATTTTCCATGTTCATTCAGACATGGTGGCCCTTGTGGTCCCTTCTAACTTTATGATCCTCTGATTGTATGGTGGACCACTTGTGATTACTGTATATACTTGAAGATAAGCCGAGTTTTTCAGCCCTTATTTGTGACCTGAAAAAGCCTCCCCCGCTTAAGGTCAAGGCCTGAAACAGAGCCTGCAGGTTATTGCTTGTAATATGTGATTTATTTCACTCTTCTCCTCCCTTATCAGTGTGTTTACTTTTGCAAAGCCTCCCTGCAGGCTATTGCTTGCAATATGTGATCTATTTCTCTCTTCTCCTCCCTTATCAGTGTGTTTACTTTTGCAAAGCCTCCCTGCAGGCTATTGCTTGCAATATGTGATCTATTTCTCTCTTCTCCTCCCTTATCAGTGTGTTTTCTTTTGCAAAGCCTGCAGGCTATTGCTTGCAATATGTGATCTATTTCTCTCTTCTCCTCCCTTATCACTTTGTTTTCTTTTGCAAAGCCTGCAGGCTATTGCTTGTAATATGTGATCTATTTCTCTCTTCTCCTCCCTTATCACTTTGTTTTCTTTTGCAAAGCCTGCAGGCTATTGCGTGCAATATGTGATTTATTTCTCTCTTCTCCTCCCTTATCAGTGTGTTTACTTTTGCAAAGCCTCCCTCGCTCTTAATCCAGGGAATGTTTTGAAAAGAGAAACACTCTTGCAAGTCAGGAAGAAGAAAAAATATATATTCATTAATCTTATGAAAGTATTTTCCCCTGAAATATTTGTTAAACTCTCCTACAGATATATAAGCATTAACCACTTGCAAACTTTTGCAATCTCTATGTACCTTTATATGTGTATCTATCTATATACATTTTTATATATGAATTTCCCCTCATATGTTTGCAGGTTTTTGCAAATCCTTTATACATATAGATCCATGTATCTGTAGCCATTATTAGTGGTAGTTAAGGTAAAGGGTAAAGGTTTTCCCCTGACATTAAGTCCATTATAAATGGGTTATATAGCTGTGTGGAAGGGCCTTGAGTCTACACTGCCATCTAATCAAGTTAAAATCTGATAATCTGTATTTTATAGGCAATGTGGAAGAGGCCTAAGTGAGGCCTAACTCTGCCTGTCCCCTGGGCTGAGTGGCTTGCTAGGAGACCAAGTGGGCGGAGCTTAGCCTTCTAACTGGTAGTAATTGGATAAAAACAATTATTCCTCTCCCTCTAATTAAGACTTTATTTTTCTTCTCTTTTTGTTGTATGAACGTAGAGGCATGGATGAGGTGTTGTGCTGCCAAGTTTAGTGTTTCTGGGATGTGTAGTTTTGTTGTTTTGTCCTAGGCCGAAATGTCATTACTCTTTTATATATATAGACTAGCTGTGCCCGGCCACGCGTTGCTGTGGCAAAGTGGTGGTGGTATTGGTTAAAAATTGTTGTGTAATTTTTATTTGACGTTATTTGTATTTTTTAATTAATTTTATTGTAAGTTATTTTTTTATTTATTATATTTTATTATTTTCTTGTATTATTTTTAGTTATTTTCTGTTATTATAGTATTTTATTGTATTAATTTTTTTAGTGTTTTTTATTATTTTTTATGGAGTTGCTAGGAGACCAAGTTGGAGGAGCCTAGCCTTCTAACTGGCAGCAATTGGATAAAAGCAATTATTCCTCTCTCTCTAATTAGGACTTTATTTTTCTTTTCTTTTTGTTGTATCAACCTAGAGGCGTGGATGATGGGTTGTGTTGTCAAATTTCGAGGTTGGGGGGCCTGTAGTTTTGTTGTTTTGTGGGTCGCCGTGATGCCATCACTCTTTTATATATATATATAGATGGTGACCCTAAGGCGACCCTATTACTGGCCTTCCAGGGGTTGTGGTTTGCCAAGGTCACCCAAGATCTTTCCACGGCTGAGAAGGGAATCAGATCCTGGTCTCCAGAGTCTAATTCGGTGTTCCAACAATGACTACACTGGCTTTTTTTCTAAGGAATATTCTTTAAGTTAAACTTCCACCTTTGCGGGCACGTCACCCCATCTGGAAGAGACTACTTACCCAAGTCCCAGTCCATCACAACCATGTATCATGATGCTCTCTTTGGTCATGCTTCAGGAGAAACGTGTCCTCGGTGAGCTGAGCTACACGGAAGCTCTGCCATTCCCTTCTCAACTTCGTGTTGCCAAGTGCATATTTATCGTAATTATATTTTTCTTGTGTTGCTTCCAATGTGATTTCCCACCTTTGATTGGATTGATTAATATGTACTGACATGAATTTCAGATTCCGGTGGTACAGTATTTAGATATATTTAAGCTGCAATGAGAACATCTGGCGTGTTTTCTTTGGAGGTGAAGAATTATAAAAACAACAGCCTTTTTTAAAAACTGCAAGGTATTGAAATGGGAAACCAAAAATCCGTAATGAAAAAGTTCATTGCCATTGCTTCACTTACTAAGATCATTTGAAAGGTTAAAAGACTGTCAACTACTCCTCCAGCGTGTTGTCAAAGGCTTTCATGGCCGGAATCACTGGGTTGCTGTGCATTTTCCGGGTTGTATAGCCATGTTCCAGAAGCACTCTCTCCTGACGCTTCGCACACATCTGTGGCAAGCATCCTCAGAGGTTGTGAAGTATATTCCTCCAGCATTTAACCACAATTGGTAATTAATTCCAACCAGATATTTGGAAACGGTTTGGATTAGATGATGTTATACAATTGACAAAAGACAGACAGTACACAAACAGAGGCAAGGCTTCCCACTATTTCATTTTAACCAGATATTTGGAAAGGGTTTGGATTAGATGATGATGATGATGATGATGATGATGATGATGACACTTTATTTTTATTCCACTCTGTCTCCCCGAGGAGATTCAGAGTGGATCACAACATACACAGGCAAACATGTAGTGCCGTTATACAATTGACAAAGACAGACAGTACACAAACAGAGGCAAGGCTTCCCACTATTTCATCTTAACCAGATATTTGGAAAGGGTTTGGATTAGATGATGATGATGATGATGATGACACTTTATTTATATTCCACTCTGTCTCCCCGAGGGGACTCAGAGCGGATTACAACACACATAGGCAAACATGTAGTGCCGTTATACAATTGACAAAGACAGACAGTACACAAACAGAGGCAAGGCTTCCCACTATTTCATCTCCGGCATCTGGAGGCTGTGCTCGACTCAGCCATGGGGAAGTGCTGTCACGCCGAGGAGTCTATCGTCCTAATTGAACCGCTGGCATGTTTTTCAGGGACACCTTTTACCTCCCCACCAAAGCGGTACCTATTTATCTACTCGCATTGCTGTTTTCAAAACGACAAGGTAGGCAGAAAGTAGGCTGATGGCAGGAGCTCACCCTGCCTGCGGCTTGAACGGCCAACCTTCTGAACAAAGAAGACTTTTTAAATATAGAAGGGAATGATTTAAGAGTAGGATGGCATGCCTATTTATGGTATGAAAGAGAAAAAAAGGAAAAGAATTTTGGTAATCACTTTGTGAGAGCATCCTTGCTAAGAGTATGGCAAAAATACAAAAAGCTAAATTCTAAAACACCTCTATGGATCTCTCCTATGGAAGCTCACCAGAGAAGACTTTTAGAAAATGGCCAACCTATAGAGATTTGTTAAATAAAAGTACAAATAGTATTAAAACGTATGAGGAATTAAAACAAAAATTCCCTAATATTACTTGGTTACACTATATGCAAATAAAAGACTATTACAATCAAGATAAAAAACTAGGTTTTAGTTGGGAAGAAGTGATCTGGGATAGGATTTTAAAATTAGAAAAGAAAGTAATATCAAATATTTATGCTGTGGCAAAGTATGGTGGTATGGGAAATAAAGTATTGAGGAATTGGTGGTAGTTAAGGTAAAGGGTAAAGGTTTTCTCCATTTCTAAGCCAAAGAGCCGGCGTTGTCTGTAGACTCCTCCAAGGTCATGTGGGTCAAAGCAAATAATATAAGATTATAAATGGGTTATGTAGCTCTGTGGAAGGGCCTTGAGTCTACACTGCCATATAATCCAGTGCAAATTAGATAATCTGTGGAAGAGGCCTAAGTGAGGCCTAAGTCTGCCTGTCCCCTAACTGAACCCTGGCTGTCCCTTGGCTGAGCTGGTTGCTAGGAGACCAAGTGGGCAGTGATTAGCCCTCTAAACTGGCAGCCATTGGATAAAAACAATTATTGCTCTCCCTCTAATTAGGACTTTATTTTTCTTTTCTTTTTGTTGTATCAACCTAGAGGTGTGGATGATGGGTTGTGTTGTCAAATTTCGAGGTTGGGGGGCCTGTAGTTTTGTTGTTTTGTGGGTCGCCGTGATGCCATCACTCATTTAAATATATAGACTAGCTATGCTTGGCCACGCGTTGCTGTGGCTAGGACTTAATTTTTCTTTTATTTTTGTTGTATGAACATAGAGGCGTGGATGAGAGGTTGTGCTGTAAGTTTTTGAGGTTGTGGGGCGTTTAGTTTAGTTGTTTTGTCCGGTGCCGTGATTCCATTACCCATATATATATATATATATATATATAGAGAGAGAGAGAGAGAGAGAGAGAGAGAGAGAGAGAGAGAGAGAGAGATTACTTACCTGGCTGACTGAAAAGGAACAGGTTAAAAATTGCATGATAAAACGGGCCCAAAATTTAAGAAGGCCAGTCCAAATGAAAGAATGGGAACAAAAGTGGAACAAAAAATTAAAATATACATATGCAATGGATTTGAAAGAGAATTGGATAAAAATGTTCCACAGATGTTCCACATGTCGATTTTAACTATTGTTTTACTGATCTTGATGTTTTATTGGTATAATTGTTTTATTGCTGTGTTATTGATATTTGATTATTTTATCGGGCTAGGCCCCATGTAAGCCGCCCCTAGTCCCTTCGGGGAGATGGGGCGGGGTATAAAAATAAAGTTATTATTATTGTTGTTGTTGTTGTTGTTATTTTATTATGACACAGCAAACAAGATAGATATGCTGGATTTCATATCACAAAATCACAAGTCGAACACTTCCCAAGTGTCTAGGACTGTGTGATGTATTTTCGAATGATGCGTGCAGATTCCAGCAGGGTGGCCTTTTGCAGTTGACAGATCGTAATTTTGTCAATGTCTATTGTTTCCAAATGCCGGCTGAGATCTTTTGGCACGGCACCCAGTGTGCCCATCACCACCGGGACCACCTGCACTGGTTTCTGCCAGAGTCTTTGAAGTTCAATCTTGAGGTCCTGAGTTGTTATTACTATTATTATTATTATTATTATTATTATTATTATTATTATTATTATTATTATGCTACACTGAAACAATTAGCCAAAATGTACAAAACAGTTTCTGATAAGTGTTGGAAATGTAAAGAACAAGTTGGCTCCTTCTATCACATGTGGTTTTGTAAAGAAGCAACAAAGTTTTGGACGAAGATTCATGAAGAATCATAAAAGGTTTTAAGGAGAAACTTTATAAGAAAACCAGAATATTAGGATTTACAGATTTAGACTTACAGTTGACTGAACAAGAAGATAAGCTTTTTACTTATATTATGACCACCGCTAGAATTGTTTTCGCTAGAGAATGGAAACGGGAATCAGCCCCACCAATTGAGGAGTGGGTGGAGAAGATAAGAAATAAAGGATATGGACAAACTGACTTTTTTGTTGAAGAAAAATACAGGCAAGATAATGAAAAGAACGAATTGGGACGATCTTCAGGACTATTTTATTTATTTATTTATTTATTTATTTATTTACAGTATTTATATTCCGCCCTTCTTTCTCACCCCGAAGGGGACTCAGGGCGGATCACATTACACATATAAGGCAAACATTCAATGCCTTTTTAACATAGAACAAAGACAAACAAACATAGGCTCCGAGCGGGCCTCGAACTCATGACCTCCTGGTCAGAGTGATTCATTGCAGTTAACTGCAGCTGGCATGCTCTCCTGCCTGCGCCACAGCCCGGACTATCTGGATAATTTGAGAAAATGAAGATTACGAATGAGAATTTTACTTTTTTTTTTCTTTAGTAAAAAAAAATATTACTGAATAATAAGAAAATATTATCCAAGAAAATGGAATGGAAGTCAATTTTTTTTGTTTTTTTGTTTTTTTGTGTGGGTAGATTTTTGTAGATTGTAGACTTTTATCTTTCTCTCTTTTTCCTACTTTCCTATACCTTGGTTGTTGTCACTCTTTCGATGTAGGATAAAAAATTTAATAAAATTCTTTAGAACTGCCAACCTTCTGTAGCTGGCGGTTGGCCCTTGAGGAATGATTTGAGGGCACATGACAACAACAAACAACTTTTAAAGTCCTAGTCCAACACTCTAACCCAGGGGTCCCCAAACTTTTTAAACAGGGGGCCAGTTCACGATCCTTTGGACCGTTGGAGGGCCAGACTATATTTGGCCACTGAGCAATAAATAATAATAATAATAACAACAACAACAACAACAAAAATAAAAAAGAGGGTTGGCAGAGACCCTTTAGGCCATTTAGTCCAACCCTTTTCTGCCTCTCTGCACCAAAAGCACAAGCAAAGCATCCCTGACAGATGTCCACCCAGCCTCAATGTTGTTGATAATAATAATAATAATAATAATAATAATCCTGACCTCACAATCGTGTTAAAAAACAAAGTATGGATTGTCGATGTTGCAATCCCAGGTGACAGAAGGATTGAGGAGAAACAACTGGAGAAGCTGACACGATATGAGGATTTAAAGATCGAATTACAAAGACTCTGGCACAAGTCAGTCAAGGTGGTCCCAGTGGTGATCGGCACACTGGGTGCAGTGCCTAAAGACCTTGGCCTGCACTTAAACACAATCGGCGCTAACAAAATTACCATCTGCCTGCTGCAGAAGGCCACCTTACTGGCATCTGCGTGCATTATTCGCCGATACATCACACAGTCCTAGACACTTGGGAAGTGTCCGACATATGATCCAATACAACAGCCAGCAGAGTGTCTGCTGTGGACTCATCTTGTTATGTTTCAAATAATAATAATAATAATAACACAACAAAACACTGCATGGAAAGTTCTTGACAAAATTGAAGGAAAAGCTGATAAGGAGAAGACCTGGCTCTGGCTCACGAATGGGACCCTTACTGGCATCTGCGTGCATTATTCGCCGATACATCACACAGTCCTAGACACTTGGGAAGTGTCCGACGTGTGATCCAATATAACAGCCAGCAGAATGTCTGCTGTGGACTCATCTTGTTGTGTTTCAAATAATCATAATAATAATAATAATAATAATAATAATAATAATAATAATAATGGGACCCTGAAGAAGGAGACGGAAGGCCTGATCCTTGCAGCCCAGGAGCAAGCCATCAGAACAAAGGCAATTCAGGCCAAGATCGAAAAATCAGCTGATGACCCAAAATGCAGACTGTGCAAGGAAGCTGACGAAACCATTGATCATATCCTCAGCTACTGTAAGAAAATCACACAGACAGACTACAAACAGAGGCACAACTATGTGGCCCAAATGATTCATTGGAACTTATGCCTCAAGTACCACCTCCTTGCAGTAAAGAACTGATGGGATCACAAACCTGCAAAAGTATTGGAAAATGAGCACACAAAGATACTGTGGGACTTCCGAATCCAGACTGACAAAGTTCTGGAACACAACACACCAGACATCACAGTTGTGGAAAAGAAAAAGGTTTGGATCATTGATGTCGCCATCCCAGGTGACAGTCGCATTGATGAAAAACAACAGGAAAAACTCAGCCGCTATCAGGACCTCAAGATTGAACTGCAAAGACTCTGGCAGAAACCAGTGCAAGTGATCCCGGTGGTGATGGGCACACTGGGTGCTCTGCCAAAAGATCTCAGCCGGCATTTGGAAACAATAGACATTGACAAAATTACGATCTGCCAACTGCAAAAGCCCACCCTGCTGGGATCTGCACACATCATCCGAAAATACATCACACAGTCCTAGACACTTGGGAAGGGTTCGACTTGTGATTTTGTGATATGAAATCCAGCACACAGTCCTAGACACTTGGGAAGTGTCCGACATATGATCCAATATAACAGCCAGCACAGTGTCTGCTGTGGACTCATCTTGTTGTGTTTCTAATAATAATAATAATAATAATAATAATAATAATAATAATAATAATAATAATAATAATAATAATAATGGTTTTAAGAGAAGAAGAGAACCCTTGATGCCGTGGGGATAAATGGCTTCAATGGGCCGCGTCCGGCCCCCGGGCCTTAGTTTGAGGACCCCTGCTCTAACCCGCTACACGTGACTTATTGGAAGCTTACTGTATTGTTGTCAACCAATATTTAAAAAGTGTATTTTGCACAAACCAAGTACAAACTAAAAGTGGAGAAATGGAGAAGAATGTCTTTTTTGACTGGCGAAAATAGCTATGCGCTTAAAAATAATGCAGTGGCATTTTGAACAGGTTTCTCCCTTGATGTGCGTTCTTCTGTGTTCTTCGGAGCCCTGTGTATCCGCCAGAGCACATGTAGCATTGTCATCTTAAAAGTGTTTTCCTTCGCCCCGACTCCCTCTTTCCCCATCCTCATTTGGCCGGCAGCACTGGAACAATGCGATTAGTCCTTCTAAAATAGTGGTGCTGCTTAGAAAAAGGCTCCCAGGCAGAGAATACGGATCAGAGAAGAGAGACAAATGTGAAACTGGTTTGGCCGCGCTAAGTAAGGAGCAGCTGCGCAGAGACAGCGAGAGCAGCTGCGGGTCTGAAATTAGTCATTCTGGGAAGAAATGGGTTTGATAAATAATAAAATAGTCGTATTAGCAACAGATGCTTTCCCCATCAAACGGAAGAAATTACATATGTACCAACATACAAGCAGGCATGTGCAGGGGAGTATTTGGGAGATATACGACGCACCTGACGGATGGCTTGCACAACTTGAATTTCTGGATATGCCCGAAGCAGAATTATCCCATTGTTTTTGCGATTTGGCATTTTACAGGATCCTCAGTCTATAGTAATAATAATAATATTTATTTATTTATTTATTGACTACATTTATATGCCGCCCTTCTCACCCCAAAGGGGACTCAGAGTGTACCATACTGTAATACTAGCATTAAATTACTACAGTAGAGTCTCACTTATCCAAGCTAAACGGGCCGGCAGAAGCTTGGATAAGTGAATATCTTGGATACTAAGGAGGGATTAAGGAAAAGCCTATTAAACATCAAATTAGGTTATGATTTCACCAATTAAGCACCAAAACATCATGTTATACAACAAATTGGACAGAAAACGTAGTTCAATACGCGGTAATGTTATGTTGTAATTACTGTATTTACGAATTTAGCACTAAAATATCACGATATATTGCAAACATTGACTACAAAAATGGCTTGGATTATCCAGAGGCTTGGATAAGCGAGGCTTAGATAAGTGAGACTCTACCGTATATTGTACTATATCATTACATTGTAATATTATTAGTAATACTACATTTTATAGATATGCTGGATTTCATATCACAAAATCACAAGTCGAACCCTTCCCAAGTGTCTAGGACTGTGTGATGTATTTTCAGATGATGCGTGCAGATCCCAGCAGGGTGGCCTTCTGCAGTTGGCAGATCATAATTTTGTCAATGTCTATTGTTTCCAAATGCCGGCTGAGAACTGTGCCAGTCATCACCGGGACCACTTGTACTGGTTTCTGCCAGAGTCTTTGAAGTTCAATCTTGAGGTCCTGATAGCGGCTGAGTTTTTCCTGTTGTTTTTCGTCAATGTGACTGTCACCTGGGATGGCAACATCAATGATCCAAACCTTTTTCTTTTCCACAACTGTGATGTCTGGTGTGTTGTGTTCCAGAACTTTGTCAGTCTGGATTCGGAAGTCCCACAGTATCTTTGCGTGCTCATTTTCCAATACTTTTGCAGGTTTGTGATCCCACCAGTTCTTTATTGCTGGGAGGTGGTACTTGAGGTATAAGTTCCAATGAATGATTTGGGCCACATAGTTGTGCCTCTGTTTGTAGTCTGTCTGTGCGATTTTCTTACAGCAGCTGAGGATATGATCCATGGTTTCGTCGGTTTCCTTGCACAGTCTGCACTTTGGGTCATCAGCTGATTTTTCGATCTTGGCCTGAATTGCCTTTGTCCTGATGTCTTGCTCCTGGGCTGCAAGGAACAGGCCTTCTGTCTCCTTCTTCAGGGTCCCATTTGTGAGCCAGAGCCAGGTCTTCTCCTTATCAGCTTTTCCTTCAATTTTGTCAAGGAACTTTCCATGCAATGTTTTGTGGTGCCACCTGTCAGCTCTAGTTTGTAGTGCGGTTTTCTTGTACTGGTTTTTTGTCTGCTGTGCTTTGAGGAGTTTCTGTTTTTTGACTTCAATCAAAAATATTATTATTATTATTATTATTATTATTATTATTATTATTATTATTATTATTATTCCACTCTTCTCCCCGTAGGGATTCAGAGTGGATTACAATGTAAACCAATGTAGCCAAATATACATACACAAACAAAGGCAAATGCTTCTCCTTTCATTTCCGGCTTTGGAGACGTGCTCATCTCTGGCTATGCGGGAAGTACTCTTCTCCATTTCCAAGTCGAGGAGCCTGTTTTGGTGCTTAATTTGTAAAATCATAACCTAATTTGATGTTTAATAGGCTTTTCCTTAATCCCTCCTTATTATCCAAGATATTATCTAAGGTTCTGCTGGCCCGTTTAGCTTGGATAAGTGAGACTCTACTGTACTTGAGTATATACAGTAGTTGGCTTTTGTACACAGAATGGATCATGAGTTCGAAGCCAGCCTGCTTCGATAATAATAATAATAATAATAATAATAATAATAATAATAATAATAATAATATATTATTATTATTATTATTAATAATAATAATAATAATAATAATAATAATAGGCACAGCAGACAAAAAACAGTACAAGAAAACCGCACTACAAACTAGAGCTGACAGCTGACACAACAAAACATTGCATGGAAAGTTCCTTGTAATAAAAGAAAATCATGGTTATTGGGACAATTGCAGCTGAAGGCCTGAAAGCATCCTCCAATTTGCATTTGCGGTCACTTTCAGAAAATGAGTTCGTTGCTTGCTCGATTGCTGGTGCAGTGTGAAAAGCACACACATCAGTGCTAGCAGCTTGCTAGTAGTATCTCTAGAGGAAGGTCACTTGCCCAAGGCCACATATGGGGAGGACATGCTGCATTTTGAGTGTGGGGAGAGCAGCCCTTTCCCCCCCACGGTGCCTTTCTTGCCGCGACAGCTGAGTGTTTCCTTTGAGCTCATTGTGAGTTGATTCTGGCCGGGAAAGGGAACAAGACCTCTACTGTCAAGTGGTTTAATAGCATTTGTGCCCCTGCCATAAACCCACCTTGAGAAAGTGGGGAGAATAAATAATCCGTCTTCACAAAAAGAAAAGAATTGGCTACTTTTTGGAACTGTCTTGTCTCTTTTTGAGCCGGGCCCGGAGACAACTAGACAAGCTTCAATGAAAGCGAATAAAGTGACATTACTTTCCGAGAGCACAATCTTCTGTTTCCAGTCACTTTTCAACAGACATTCAATCAAAATGCTAATAGCCGAGGCAACAGGGGAGTGGGTTATTGTAATCCTAATTGATAGGCTGCAGGGATGAGTTTTGATAAGTGGTGCTAAAGATATATTTTCTATATATACGGGTGATTCTTTTTAATTACAGCAATGTTAATAATAATAAAAATGCACAAATGATTTAATGGTGGCAACTCTTAATGGTGGAGATTGTTTAATACTTTTTAATAGCCCGGTGAAACACCAGATAGCATCAAAAATATATATATTCACCTTTTTAAAATAAAGCCGTAGTAGGCGGTGGTGACTTTTTCAGCGCTGTGGCAGGGGCTACTTTGCATCAAAATTAAGCCTGTCAGATCTGAAGACGTTGAATAGGAAATCCAATCATTTATTTATACAATGGCCTTTTCATGAAGCCTTTGGTAGAAACTGCAGGGCGAGCCAGGCTGTATTTAAATCTTCCGCTCGGGTAATTAGGATCAATTATATTAGTGAGATTTTTATGCCTGGTTGAGTGGGTGGAGGAAGCAACCGGAGGGAGGTGTCGTGTTGTTTGCGGTTGTTTGTCTGTTTCTTAGTTCGGTCACCCTACAGTAGGAGTTCACATTGATTTTCCTAAGAGAAAATAATAAATAATATGATACGAGCTAGCTGGTCTCACTGCTGGACTTGGACAGTTCCTTCAACAAAAGACTTACATACAAACTCTTACTTGAATCCTTCTACCTTTTAATGTATTGGTTTGCAGTTTTCCTTAATTTTATGTTGTGGGAGGGGCTGAAGACCATGTGATCAGATCTGGGCTTGCTCAGGGCTCAGACTCCATTTTAGAAACAGACACTTGGATAGGTGTTGTTGGAAATAGCAACCTTCTTCAAGCCTCCACTAGTTATTTGTTTGTATATAATTCAGATTTGTATATGTGTGTATTGGTTTGCAGTTTTCCTTAACTCTTTGTTGTGATCAGATCTGGGCTTGCTCAGGGCTCAGACTCCATTTTAGAAACAGTATCCTTACAGACACTTGGATGGTGTTGTTGGAAATAGCAGCCTTCTTCAAGCCTCCACTAGTTATTTGTTTGTATATAATTCAGATTTGTATATGTGTGTATTGGTTTGCAGTCTTCCTTAACTCTTTGTTGTGATCAGATCTGGGCTTGTACAGGGCTCAGACTCCATTTTAGACCTCATTGTACTTTCAGATTAGACAGAGTCTCTATTAGACTTTCAGGACAGAGAGATGCTTTAGATTATGGACTGTTGATTCTAAGAATGATGCCCTGTGTTACCTACACAGAAACTACAGTAGAGTTCCAGTTATCCGACATAAACGGGCGGGCCGAATGTCGGATAACCGGAACTGTCAGATAATTGGGGAGGCCCTATTAACCTTCCCGGCAAGCTGGGTGCTTGCCGAAGGAAAGAGTCTCATCCCTCTAGCAAGCACCCAGTTTGGAGAAGCCTAGCAATGCACAGCGGGCCTCTCTCCAGCGGTGGGTGCTTGCCGGGAGGGAAAGTCTGTGCCAGCCACGTCTCATCCCTCCAGCAAGCACCCTGGAGCATGCGCCCTGGCCTGAC